>NC_061115.1:91901479-91932575 GCF_002878395.1 Capsicum annuum
ATAAATGATAAAGCTAGTAGTAGAAGAAGATGGTTAAATTTTATGGACACTATATCAGTGTATAAAAACATTATTTTTGAATATATTAAAGGTAAAGAAAATGAATTAGCAGACCAATTAAGTAGATTATAATTAAAAACAAAATCTGTTTAACCAAAGCTTATATTTGTTTCAGCATGAGACCAACTAGTCAACATACAACAGACAAGGGCAAGGGAATAGCGTCTTCTTCATCTCAAGACATTTATTTTCAGACAATGCTGGGAAATATTAGATTTAGACCCCAAAACTCTATAGAACTCCAAAATTCTCTGATCTTTGTCTTTGAATTCAAGCTCTTAAAAAAGCAACACCCATCTAATTAGCCTTGGCTTAGCATCCTTCTATGCCATCAAATATATCATAGTGGTGTGATCTGTATGAACCACCTCCTTGGTTCCCAGTAAGTAAGCTCGGAACTTCTCAAAAGCATAGACAACTGCGAGAAGTTCCTTCTCAGTAACAGTGTAATTCTTTTGAGCCTCTTTTAATGCCTTGATTGTATATTAAATAGGATGAAAAAACTTTTCTTTCTTTTGGCCAAGGACAGCCCTAAGCTCCACTCCGCTTGCATCACACATGATTTCGAACAGCTTTGACCAATCTGGCGCAAAAATAATTGGGGCATCAACTAATTTCTCCTTAAGGCATTCAAATGCCTTCCTATAATCATCATCAAAGGTGAACTTGGCCTCCTTCTCCAAAATCTTGCAAAGTGGATGTCCAATCTTGGAGAAGTCATTTATAAATTGATGATAAAATCCCATATGACCAAGGAAACTATGAACTCCCTTTCTGAAATGGGGGGAGGTAGCTTCTCAATAACCTCGACCTTTTCCCGGTCGACTTCAAATCTCTTGGCTAAAATTTTGTGACCAAAGACAATGCCCTCTTTTACCATGAAGTTGCACTTTTACTAATTTAGCACGAGATTAAATTCATCGCACTGCTGCAATGCTCTACTCAGATTTACCAAACAAAGCTCAAAAGAATCACCTACCACCGATAAGTCATCCATAAACATCTCCAAGGTGTCTTCCCCCATAGAGAAAATGATAGACATCATGCACCGTTGAAATATAGTGGATGCATTACATAGACCAAATGGCATCATCTTGAAAGCAAAAGTACCATACGGGCAAGTGAACATCATCTTCTCTTGATCCTCTAGGGCGATAGAAATTTGGCTATAGCCCAAATACCCATCAAGGAAACAATACCAACCTCTTCCCGCCAACTAATTAAGTATTTAATCCATAAATGGAATTGGGAAGTGATCCTTAAAAGT
This sequence comes from Capsicum annuum, assembly GCF_002878395.1. Lineage (NCBI taxonomy): Eukaryota > Viridiplantae > Streptophyta > Magnoliopsida > Solanales > Solanaceae > Capsicum > Capsicum annuum. The sequence continues at coordinate 91,902,807 of NC_061115.1, forward strand.
CCATAATTTGAGCTTATGATAGTCCATGCAAAATCTCCACCCGTCATAGGCCTAAGTGGGATTAACTCATTTTTCTCATTTGCTACTACAGTTATGCCCCTTTTCTTGGGCACACATTAGATAGATCTTACCCACTTGCTATCATAAATGGGGTATACAACTCCTGCATTAAGCCATTTAATGATATCTTTATTAACCACTTCTTGTATTGGTGGGTTAAGTCGGTGTTGGTGCTCAATGGTTGGTGTGTAATCTTTCTCAAGTTGAATCTTGTGAGTTCAAATACCCGAAGGAATAATAATAATATTAGCAATAGTCCAGCCTATAGCCCATTTGTATCTTCTAAGCATAGATATACGTGCCTCAACCTATCGCTCACCCAAATCTACTACAATGATCACAGATAAAGTGTTTCCACTACCTAGAAACACATACAGTAGATAACCTGGCAACTCCTTTAACTCTAACACCAGTGGCTCTTTGATAGATGGCTTAGCCCGTGGTTTTGAGCAATTTTTTAGATCTAAATCCAGCTTCTTGGGAGCATATGAATATGATTCCATTCCCGTCAGGGCACACACGGACTCCTCGTATTCCTCAATCCCTTTGCTATCAAAGTTCATCAAGACTACAGCCATATTCTCAACAAAAAATTTCTCTTTGATCTTCACCTCTTGCTCATCTTCATAATAAATATCAATGATAGAGAATACACTTATCTCCTTGTGTTGCTTCATAGACTAGAACACATGAAACTAAACTACCTCATCATTAAGTCTGAACAAAAGCTCATTAGCCTGCAGATCAATAAGCACACTTCTGGTTCTGAGGATAGGTCTACCCAATATTATGGGTACCTCAAAGTCTACCTCGCAATCCAGAATAACAAAATCCGCAGGAAATATGAAACTGGCCTCCTTTACCAGCATATCATACAATATCCCTACTAATCACTTCACTGACCTGTCTGCCATTACTAGTTGCATATTAGTGGGTATAGGATCCCCCAAACCCAACTTATTATAAACGGCAAGTGGCATCAGGTTAATACTTTCTACAAGATCACATAAGGCCTTAGCAAAATCAAGCGACCCAATACTACACCGGACGGTGAACGCTCCCGGATCTACTTTTTTTGTACCAAGGATCTTGTCGAAATAGAATCACAATAGTGAAGATTATCCACCAGTTTGTAGCTAACTATTCTCTTCTTCATCACAAAGTCCTACATAAACTTACCGTATCCGGGCATCTGCTCTAGTCCCTCCACCAAAGGCACATTCACCGTCCGCTACTTTAGGATTGCCATAAATTTGCTAAACTTTATCTCATCATTCTTCTTTTTCAATCGATGAGGAAGGGCGGCGGTGGTTTTCGGAGAGTAGTAACCACTACTTCCTTCTCCTTTCCCTTTTTTCTCTAAATCATCAACCTGCTGATGGTTAGACGGACTCTTATTACCCTCCATCTTCTCAGACTCCACTGGATTGTTTTCATTATCTTTTACATCTTCTTCAACCATATCATTAATCACAGCTTTGCCCATAAAAAGGCTTGAAAATACTTTACCACTCTGAGTGGTAACTGTTATTCAAGACCTATTATTCTAAGGATTTTGCACTGTATCACTCGTAAATATACCACTCTTCCTCTGATTAAATGTCACTAAGAGTTTGCTCATTTATTGCTCTAACTATTTGATAGACGTTGAATAAGAATTAACTAGCTGACTCATTGAGGATAAGTCACTCTTTATTATCGTTACACCAGCATTGGTTGCTTTAAATCTTTTTAAAATTTTCTCCATCATGTCCACTACCTTACTTGAACTGTTAGCATCATTATCACAACTTCCAAGAGGTACATACGGTCCACTCCTATTATTCTTATTTTTACAACTCTCTTGGTCCCTATCTTTGTAACCAGCTTTGTCATAATAGTTCCGACCTTGTTTCCCTTGGATATTGCCTCGGTAACCCCCTAATTATTTAGATAGTTGGCCTCCTCCTCTCAATCAGAATTAGCTCTACTTTGTCACCCAATAGCTTTCAATTTCTTAATATTCCTAAATAATAGATGTTTAGTAAGCAAATCCATCTGGGTTTATATGTGTGCCATATCTTGGTCACGTTCCTCCTCTTTCTGACGCTGCTCTGCAGACATACCGCTAGATATAGTAGGGCTTGCTACCATAGAATCCCTGGTATGCCAAGCTCTACTTGTCTTACTTAACTGCTCCAATATATCTACAGACTCAATGAAAGTAAGCTCCATAAATGCTCCTCCTGTAGCATTGTCCACTGTTGGTTTAGTGATGGTGTTTAAAGATCTATAGAAAGTCTTCATCAAATGATCATCGGTCATCTTGTTGTTGGGGCACTATGTCAACTTCTTCTTGAATGATATCCAAGTTTCATACAGTGCCTCATTTGGTAATTGTCTGAAGTTTCTAATCTCATCCCTCAATTGTAACATCCTGGAGGGCAGAAAGAACCTTTCTAGGAAATCTCTTTTCAATTGCCTCTAGTTTGTTATAGAATTAGAGGCCAACTCATTTAACCACATTATTTCCTCCCCATACAGAGACAATGGGAATAACAGAAGATGAATTTTATTCTGTCCAATACCCAGATTGTCAAAGGATTTGCAAATATTAATAAAACTCACCAAGTACATATTTGGGTCATCCCTTGGAAGTCCTCCAAATAATCCCTTGAGATTAAGTAGTTGTATCATGGTACTTATTATGTTAAAATTCACCCCTGGTGACAATGGGGTGGAATAATTGTTTCGATCGCACCAGCCTCATGCATGTCTGCATCATCATTTTATTAGGTGCAAACTGCACAGCAGGTTATCATTTTGCTCTTTCACTAGCTGCCCAATTTTTATTCACTGGCACAGCTACGTTCTCGGCATGCCTACTATTTACTAGGTTGATCAAATCATCATCCCCAAAATCTTCCTCATCGGTATTAGGGATACAGGCTGGTTAACCATCATTCGGTTGATTAACTTGTACTCTAGCCAAGGCAGCCAATCTTCCATCTTCTTGTTGCTCTTCTATTCTTTCGATTAGATGCGATTCAGGATTTAAGGGTAATAATGGTTCTCCTAAACTTCTGGTACGTGGCATAAACAACAATGATCCTGTAATAAACCAAAAACAACAAATAAAAGTAAAATTTGGGAAACTTTACCTAAGGTAAATTAACAATCACAAACATAATTGACAACTGTATTCCCTGGCAACGGCGTCAAAATTTGATACACCCAAATTATGAATCTTATTAGAGATCATAAGCGATCGTCGTCAAATATAGAACCCAACTAGGTTGGGGTCGAATCCCACATGGAATACTATGAAAACTAAGTGTTATAGTTGTTAATGGACTGTTGATCAAAGGTTCCAGAGTAAATGGGGTTTTGACTTGTCAACAATATCCAAATGTTTATAGTACATCGAGTTCCTACTACTGAGTTCTATTGCAAGTGTTAATTCAATAAGATAAGACAAATAACCGTTATGTTCACCGAGATGTTCAAGCAGCCAGGGTTGTGAATTATCTTGAGTTTCCACATTATAACTTCAATTATAAAAGTTGTCGTACTCTAAAGTTTACCCATTTGTTTCTCAACCTAAGTGGATAATTCACCCTTCAATTCTTTTAAACTTAAAGAATAGGTTGATTTATTCAACTAGTCTTTCATGTGGGTTGATCCCATTAAGGTATCAACCCATAACCCAAAGGTTAAAGCCTTTAGATTTCATGTAAACCTCTTCTTTTTCCAACATACACTTTTCTACTCAAACAAGTGATATTCTTGGGCTCACCCTTCAAGTTTGCAACCAAGAAAGGTCATTAATATGAAGAAGGGTTTATACAACCTCAATTAAGTATAGAAATCAAGTGTTTCTAAAACCCCAAATCAGTTATTCACACAAAGGCTCCCTTAACCCTAGTTATAAAAAATTAGCCACACATCTCAAGAGAAGAAGAAAAAAAAGTCATTGTGTTCTTCATAAATAAATTCAGAGAATTACTTACAAAAGTTATAATAATTGTCCTTGATTCATTAGTGAAATATGAATAATATAGATAGATCCACAATTGTAGCTTGAATCTCAGATAAAAAATATGTTACAATGAATTTTAGGATGGAAATATGATAAAAGATACCTAAATTAAACCTAAACTGGGTATTTATATGTTCCCAGTCTGGGGTTTTAAAATTTAAAACTCAGATTGTTGTATTAAAGTTGACGGTCACATTGATGTCTTGTCGGTAGCCTGACAATCCATAATGTGTACCATCGCTGAAGGTCCCAAACTACTACTTTCTGGTTAAGGTGTGACGATCATGTTGATGATCCGTCAATGGCCTGACAGTCTGTCGTCTGAACCATCACTTGATTACTCATGTTGCCTTTTACTATTTTAGCCTAACGGCCAAGTTGATAGCCCATTGAGGAACTGATGGTCCGTCGCCTGGACCATCACAAAGGTATACAACTCTGAAGCTTCTTTTTATTGCTGATGGGCACCCTGGCGGTCCGTCGCTTAGTTGACGTTCAATCAGATTGACCGTCAATGCCTTTTTTCTACTGCTTTTTAAAGTTCTTTCTCCAATTAAGTCCTTTCCCTGAAAACACTAAAATTCAGTATCAAATACAACAATAGTTGCTTGAAAACACACAATTATCCCTTGTAAAAGGTATAAAATATTTCATCAAAAGTTGGAACGTCATGCATCTATCACTACCACAATTTTTTTATCATTTTGTTGTTGTACAGTGATGTATGTATTCAAAACAATTTGCTCATCATTTCACTTGAAAATGATCTCTTCAAAGTCCATGTCAATCAATACTCTGGCAGTAGCTAGGAAAGGACTACCCAATATGATTGGAGAATGGGTATCCACTTTGCAATCTAGATTCATGAAATCTGCTGAATAAGTGAATGATGCTACTTTGACTTCCACATTATTCATGATACCTACTAGCTCCTTTACTGATTAATCCACCATCAACAGCCTTGCTGAAGTAGGTTGTAGTTCTCCCAACCCCAAGAACTTGTATATCACCAATGGCATGATATTTAATCCTGCTCAAGTATCACATAGGGTATGACAAATCTCATACGATCCAAAAGAAGATGGGATGTTGAATGCACCTGGATCTCCTTTTTTTCAACAGAAGTTCTATGAAAACTTGAGGTAAATTCACCTTCTATGTTTTGGAGCTCTTCATCATTCTTATCATTGTCACCATTACTATCGGAATCATCATCCGTACAGCTTAGCTTCTTAAACTCGTCCCTAAAAGGCTTATTCTCATCAAAGTCCTCCTCTTTTTGATCATCCACCATAGGTAAATAGTTCTCGTTAAGTGAAAAGTCATCCCAAGTATCAATGGCAATATAGTGAACAAGTGTCCAAGGGCTCTGTACATTATCATCAGATGCTACCGTTGACTATCTATTCACTAAAGCGATAGAGATTTGCTCATACTGATGCTCCAACTTCTTAATACCATTTCATGTGACTCAACCTTTTAGGCTAATCCAGAAATTTTACTTTTAGTTCATTCAAGCAAACCGTTTGACTCTCTTGACCCTTCATCAATATGATCAACATCTCTTTTATTCTAGACTTAGCCTCTCGTTTGCTATGTGTAATGTAATTATCTCTCTCATTATGACAGTTCTGACCTTGATTCCTTTTCCCTTGGGCTTGGAAACCTACCAACTGATGATTTACATACTTTACCTCCTCGGATACTCCCACTTCATGCACTTTTGAAGAATTGATGGTTGTAAATTAATTGACCAACTCATAAACTTTCATCTGTAATAATGAAATTTTTTGGGCTACATCATCCTCAACTACTCTCTATGTACTAGAAACTCCAATGTAATAAATATCAAAACCTCTCTCAACCTCTCTAGTTTGCCACACCTGGTTAGTAATGAGATCTGATCCATAATACCCGAAGCTATCTCTCATCATAATTTCATGAAGTCTCCTACAAAAATAGTGTCTGCCATCATTGTTGAATTAGTAGTCAGGGCTCTATATAATATCTCTAATAAGCTTGTCCCTGATATCGGATAGTTGGGTACCATACTAAGTCTCTTCTTGAATCGAAACTATGCATCATACATAGACTCTGAGTTCAGCTGTATGAAATTGAAAATTTTGTGCTTGAGCTACCATACCCTGGATGGAGGAAAGAATATGTTCAAGAACTATCTGTGTAGATCCTTCTATGTAGTAATAGCTCCTCTTAGCAGTTTTCCAAGCCACTATATTGCTTCTCAAGTAAGTGAGAAAGGGAATAGTGTCAGTCTCAATGCCTCCTAATCTACCTCTGGTATGGTGTATCAAATGCATATCTCAATAAAGTTTTCCAAATGCTTGTTTTTGTCATCTATCAACAACCCCGAAAACACACCCTTCAAGTATAAGAGCTGAATCATAGCGCTTAAGATATTGAACTTGACATCAAGAAATAAAGCAGGAGGAATAATGGCTCCAGTATGAACTGGCTCATCGTATCCCAAATCTTCTTTATCATCAATATATGGTTGCACAAACTAACATCCAGGGATCACTGGAGGTCATATTCTGGTCTGATCTCCATCGAGTACTACTCGTTAGTCTGTTATCTATCTATCAACAACATCCCAAACTCTGTCCTCAAAGAGATTGTCCCTCTTTTCTTCTAATATCATACTATGTGATTGTAGGATTTTCTTTGAAATCAGTGGGAGTAAAGGATTACCTCTACTCTGTGTGTTGGACATACACCGGCTTATGCCCAACTCAGAACAAAAAATAAAACCTAAAAACTACAATGACTTTAATCCATAAATCAACACTGTGTTCCTCGACAACGACGCCAATTTGCACTGATGACGTCCAAGCAACACCTCCTTTTATGTGATAATATGGTCACTATCAAGATATAGCAACCAAACTAAGGTTAGAGTTGAATCCCAAGGGAACACATGGTTTTCATATATCAGCGATTGTAGTCTACAAGCGGTACTGGAAAGTAAATGGAAAGTTTTGTTTGTAGTAATCTCGACCAAGTAACAATATTAACTCTGGTTGAAATAGTATTGGGAGAACACTAGAATTGTGTTCCCCATGTCATCGCAGCTCTGTAGGTTTATGTGTATTGTTGAACCAACTTAATACCTTGCATACAAAATCGATAAGTTATGTACCTCCTACAGTCGTTTGCACGAGCAGGAGGATTTCACCATTTACCTATTAAGTCTCAGAGTGTCGCATTACTAACCCTTACCCTGGTCCCAGTTAACTATCACTTTTTGAGTCTCAAGTTATTAGATGAAGGCTAATAATTATTCATAGATATCATTATGCTACAACGGATTGACTATTAACTCCTCAAATTACTTTTGTCTTTATCTTTTCATAGTAACTACCTTTTTATTAGAGCAAGCAGTAACATATAGGCGGGATCCTAACGTTTCCAACCACAAAGACAACTATTATCATGAACATAAATCAATGCATGCCCTAGGTATTGGTTTCCCATCAACAATCTCACTTCCCCTACTTCGTCAATTTGTCAGGATTCCCACAACCCTAGCTATGGGTTTTAAACGCTCATAATTATGAAAAAAAATAACATTCACGTTGGAAAGCAAAGATTAAATCACAATGATAAGACGAAAGAAAACCCACAATTGTAAATTGAATAATAAATCAAAGTCAAAACAATGGAATCCCAAGATCAAAGATGGATCTTGAAATCAAAATATGTTTCAAAGTTTTAAAAGTATCAAACTTCTACTAAAAAGTACATAAGGGGTATTTATAGTACAAGAGAAAACCCTTAAAACTAAACCCAAATGAAGTAGGAGAAAACAGGTTTGGTGGCTACCCACTTCCTGTACCTACGGTGTGGCAGGGCGAAGGACTTACCTGCGGCCCATGAACAGGGTGCAGGTAGCAGGAGCAAAAATCCTACATGTTCATCCCTTGGGATTTTGAATTTCTGGCATGTGTTTTATGTACATGAGGTTCGTAGGGCCTTCTTGCGGCCACATGTTGACTTGGTAGGTGCCGAGAGTCAATTTTCAGCTCTTCTTCAACCCTCAAATATGCATTAATCACGATCAATCTAGAAAATATCCCTATCATCCATAATTATTCCAAAAGTGGCCAAAAGCACCTTTTTCTCCTAAATCATGAACTTATCATTCAAAAGATGGTTTCCTGCAAAACATACCCAAAACAGATCAAATCTAACAAAAAGCCCTCAAAACTTTCATATTTTCCTCGTTTTAAGCGGGGAAGTGTTATATTTCTTTAGCACATCAAAACCCAATTCATAAGGTCCATAAGCACTGTTGGAGCATTGGTCAAACCAAAGGACATAATTAGAAACTCAAATGATCATATCGAGTTTGAAAAGCAGTCTTAGGGATATCCACCTCCCTAATCTTCAATTGATGGGACCCAGACTGAAGATCAATCTTGAAAAATAACTTAGCACCCTTAAGCTAATCGAACAGATCATCAATTCTCAAAAAGGTATGTTTATTCTTCATAGTTACTTTATTTAATTGGAGGTAATCAATATACATCCAATGGGAACCATCCTTCTTATGCACAAAAACCATGGGAGCACCTCACAGGGCACACTAGGGCATATAAAACCCTTAACCAGAAGATCTTTCAACTATTCCTTAAGTTCCTTCAAATCAATCGGAGTCATCCAATAAGGAGGGATAGAGATAGGATGAGTGTCCGAAAGAAGATTAACCCAAAATCAATTTTCCTATCGGGAGGTACACTAGGAATATCATCAGAAAACACCTCGAGAAATTCACATACCACAAGGACAGTCTGTAAAGAAGGACCCTCAGATCTGGAATCCTTAACATGCACTAAGTGATAGAGGCACCTTTTAGAAACCTATTTTCGAGCTCTAAGATACAAAATAAACCTTCCCTTAGGTACTAGGGAACTAACTTCCCATTCGATTACCAGCTCATTTGGGAAATAAAAACTGACCCTTCGGGTCCGACAATCAAGAGATACATAGCATGAATGCAACCAATCCATCCCCAAAATTACATCAAGTTCTATCAGTCCAACACTATTAGATCCACCAATGTATCCCTACCATGGACCGATTTCTCACAACCCCTTAAGACCCTTCTAGCTATAATAGAGTTACCCACCAGGGTAGACACTAGAAAGGGGTTTGAAATATGCACAAGATCAAAACCAAATTGGATACACACATAGGGGGTAATATAAGAGAGAGTAGACCCTGGATTAAGCAGACAATATACATCATAAGAAAAGAGTTTAAGAATACCAATAACAACATAGGGAGATGTTTTAAGCATACCAATAAAAACATAAGGAGATGCCTCAGATTCCTAGTGAGTGGCAAGAGCATAGAAATAGTTTCGACCAGTGTCGGATCCAGAAGTAGAAGTAGCACCCTTTGGTCCAGAAATGAATAGAGTAGAAACAAGAATCTCATTCTCCCAGAAGCAACCTTAGAAGGACAATGCATATGCATATGCATATGACCAATCTAACCACATTTAAAATACTTAATCCTTTTTTCTTCAAAAACAACATGATTTACCTGAACACAAAATCAACAGGGAGGGTATGATGGATCTGAATAAGCTCTACTTGCCTGAGGCTAGGCTCCTGGTGCTCTAAACCCACTATCATGTTGAGAACGATGATCACCCAATAGCTTTGGATAAGGAGCACTAGCCGTAGAGTTTGAACCAAAATTCCCCACTTTTTCTTAGGCCTTTTTCCACTCTCTACCACTCTACTACTGACTACCACCCTGATTCGAATAGCAAAACTTCTTACTTTACCCTTCACTCATCTTCACTTGCTTCTTTTTTTGCTCATCCACTTATTGCATATACACCACAAGTCTATAGATATCCATATCCTTGTTCAACAAGGCGGCCTAGCTCTCCAAAATTAACTCAGGAGACAAACTCGAGTCAAACTTCCTCATTCTAGCCCTTATGCTAGACACTAATTCAGGAGCATAATGCGACAACTAATAAAAATTCAAGGCATACTCTTTTACTGTCATCCTGTCTTGTTTCAAATTGATTAATTAGTCAGCCTTTGCGTCCTTTAACTCCTGAGGAAAGAAGCAATCAAGAAAGGCACTAGAGAAGTTATCCCACAAAGCGGACTCAGCATCATGTCCCCTAGATGGGTCCCACTTTTTATTCTATTAGTGTGACATTTCCTTCAACTAATAAACAATAAACTTTACACCCTCTACATCAGTAGCATGCATCACAAAAGATCTTCTCCATCTCATCAATGAAATTGTAAAGATCTTACTCCACTTTATAACTAGTGAAAATAGAAGGACTTAACCTCATATATTAGCTAACTTTAGTAACCTCAGAGGATGGAGCAACAGAAGCAACTCGTTTAGTCTGAGAGGCCACCAACTGGGTAAGTAAATGAATCAACTAAAGAAACTCAGCATTAGACATACTAGCTTAGGGTGCCTAATGAGGGATACGGGTACCGGTGGAGCTCCATCAGGTCAATCAGAAGAAGTGACCCTCAACTGAGCCTTAACTATTGGGGTAGGATGAGCTCCATCCATGTTGTCCTCAGATAGGACAGAAGAGTTTCCATAAGCATTAGATCTTCTAGGAGACATGATCTGAAAAACGAACACATGAGAATAAGAGGAGATTCAAGACCTTACACTCTATGGCTCAAAATAGAACCACAAAAAAAGAAAATATTCCTAAATACCTCATAGCCTCTCGCTTATAAGTGTGGTACACTACACACCCACAAATGAAACTCTAATTAACATTGCTTTGTTGGACACCCAATGACACCAAACCTAGGATCTGATACCATCTTTTTTATGACCCAAACTAGGGCCTGGCTATGATGGGCATCTCAAGTCCCATATGGACCGGAGACCACCCCTACTACACCTAACCAAGAAACATGATATCCCTGTTGTTGGATGAATTTTGAACATATAACAAGATAAATTTAAGGAATCAAATATACTTCTATGATCCATAACCAATGACCATCTAAAACAACCAACCAACATCTTCCAAGTCCACAGTAATCCACATAAAGTCTTCTAAATAAAGAACAAAAACCAATCTTGGTCGGGACAAGTCCCCGACTCTAACAGATGATAATGAGAATGAAAATGATAATATTGATGACAATGAAAGAAACTATCAACTCAAATCTAAGAATAAAAGTTGGTGAAGTGCCTAAGCCTTTTGGGGAATAAAAGCTCACCATTCACCACAATACAACGAATTGACGAACAAAGCTGATCCACCTAACTCTATGCAAGAAAAGTAAAAGTAACTCTGATAAATACATCGGATGGGGATATAGCATCTGGAGACGGTTAGTAGGGTGGACACTAGCATGATACTCAAGGATAAGGATAACAGAATGCCATGATTAATAATTCAAATTCATTCAAAACCAATGCATATAATCAAATGCATATACATATATATAACATGTCGGGATAGAAAACAAGGCTTAACATGCACTTTAAAACTTTATCCTTAATTGTGTAGCTCAACCATTATAATATACGAAGGCACTTACGGGCTATATGGTCCCAGATCTCCTCCAACTGGTAGGGCCCCAGTGCGTGTGGTTGCACAAACTAGAGTATATGCATATGCACTATAGGAGACTCAAACCTCCCTGCATATCAAGGTGACATGAGCACTAAATTATGTAATAAAATGTGGGGGAATCGAACCTCCCAATCAAATGATATTAATAAGGGGGACTTGAACCACCCGATCATATAAACCCTCGCGTCGATAACTTTGGTTTCCAGTGTGGGTCCCTTAGGACCACCACTTTTATGACTCAACTACACAGCCTTCATTAAATCCCAATTAAAAACATTTATCACACAATCCCATTCATTAAACTATATTTCATATTAAGGCATACATTATTGGTATTATCATACCAACTACACTTGCAAGGTAACAACAACATGCCAAAATAGTTAAATCACTTGGGGGAATTCACAGCCCCCTAGGTTCGATTGTGCAATAACTCATGGAAACTTGAACCCACAAGGTTTAATTAAAATCATAATGCAATAGTTCAAGAATAGTTAGATTCCCACATTTCTCATAACTAAAAATAAATTTTACAATATAGGTTTGGGGTCATAACCACTTCAAAAGTCACAAGTTTGGCAAAAATAACAATTCCCTAGTTTATTCACCATACCATGCTCCCACAAGTCCAAAACCAAAACTAAAGCATGATCAATCACATATAAACCATGAGAAACATTGTCCAATCCATAAACATTCAAAACCCTCAACCCTTGTTTCAAACCAATCATCAATATCTTAAGAACTATACATTAAAATATATGTTTTTAACAAATTAACAATGATGGAAGAGCAACATGCCTGAAGTGTCATGTTTTGTAAAAGAAATTCAACCCTTGAGCCTTTAGATAACCCACTTCTTGGAAACCCTAATTATGGATGCTTGAGAGAAGTTAAGAGAACTTTAGAAGTATTTGAGTACATTAAGGATGAAATATAACCCCCTTAAGTGCTTTATGAATGTGGGGTTTTAATTGTGTAAGAAGGGAATTGTCCAAAGTTCTCTCAATTTAAAGATCAAAATTTAGTCGCGAATGACTACGAGTCACTATACAACTTGTAAGGATACATTATGACTCATCACAAGGAGTCATAGTCAAGACAAAACCACCAAGACCCCATACTGGTCTGGCTATGATTCATACCAGCAGCTCGTAACCACACTTAACGACCCATAACCACTTATCATACTCAAGACAGCAATAATTTGGGATGACACACCGAACACCCTATGATTGGGACATAATGACTACTCATGAGTCTTTACGACTCATGGAATTAAGTCATATTAAACACATTATCTTAGGCCAAACTTTTTGGGCACCTTATGACTTGGTCCTTATGACCCATAAGAAGTCTTGGCGACTAGTTGAGAGCCACTCGTACTGAGAGAAAAATACTAATCCACTTGTTGTGATTAAGTTACGACTGAGTCCCTATGATCCGTCATGACTTCCTACAAATCGCTAGGGAAGTCGTAGTCAGTACAGTAAAGATAAAATTTTAGGAATTTTTTAAGGACCAAAAACCCAGGGCATTACAGCTACACACCCATAAAAGGAACTCTACTCAATGCAGCTTTGTAGAAACCCAAATATCCTAAACCATGATTTGATACCAAGCTTGTAACAACCCAAAATAGGGCCTAGTCTTGACGGGTATATCAAGCCCACCGTGGGCTGGAGAACCACCCCCTTGCCTTACCTCAAGCGCACACAAATACAAATTGTAAAAGTAAAAAAAATAGAAATGAGAAGGATAGATAATTCAAATGACAATTTTAAGAATTTAAATAAATAAGTAACCTACACATGTCCACAAAAGCCTCAAAAACCATAAATACCAATTATGTTTGTACATACCCCTGGCTATAACAAAAAGAATCCAAAGTACTAGGATAATAAAAAAACTAATGAAATGATAAGGCCTTTCAAAGGATGAAGGCTCACCACTTATAGTAGATCCATAGGAATACCAAATAACCTAACGTTGCATAGGAGGAATATAAAATCCCTCAGACCCTACATCATTAAATGATGCAGCGCTCAGGGATGATCAGTGAGGAGAGCACTGGCATGTAACTCGGAGGTATGGATAAAATAATACAATTATCAAAATCCAGTCATAAATCATATGCATCACATTTATATACATATATATAGGATGTCAGGATAGGGGCAAGGGTCATGAACATGAGAGTTTAAAAATTAACCTGAACTATGTAGATTGCTCTGTCCTAAAGACACCCATGGGATATGTGGTTTCAGCTCCCCCTACTGGAAGGGCCCAATGCATGTTAGCCATATGAACCAAGGATAAAACAAGGAAAGGCTAAAGACACCAAGGATATATCCTTCCTAAAATATATACATAATAAGTGTGCACCAAGCACATGGTCACATGGACCCCCGACGACAACAAACGTGGTTTCCAGTGCTGATTCCCTCAGGACCTATACCTTAATGGTGATCAATACAATTCCCTTTATGCCTAAATGAAAATAGTTTGCCCATAACCAACCATTAACCCAGGAGTCATTTATTAAGGCATTTACCAACTTGGTGTCATCATACCAATATGCTTATAAGATAATTTAATTATGCCAAACCGATTCATATAACCAAACTGACTCCCAAGTTCTATTTAGAATCTAAAATCAATGCCATCCAAAACCATATTCATTCATTTATCTTGTAATGCAATGTAATGGGTTCAAAATACAAGTTAAATCATACAATTATTCATATTCAAAATTAAGTTTACAAAGTGGGTTGAGGTTAATGTCATTACCAAGCCAAAATTTTATCAATTTGAGAAAACCCATGTCCCCTATTTCAACCATTAAAATAATGCACCAATTCATTCCTACAAACCATAAATTAAAGCATGAATATTTTATTTAAACCATGGGAATAGCAATTCAAGTAATCACAATCAAAACCCCTCAACCCAATTTCAAAACCATCAATTAAAACCCATGTACATTGATTAAATAGATTCCATAATATTAAAATATAAATTAGGCCTGAGCAACATGCCTGAAATATAAAACAATTTGAAGAGAATTCAAAATTTAAAGCTTGACTAATTGATTTTCTTGTAAAACCTTGAGCTTTCTTGGGCTTTGAGTTAGAGAGTAAAAGAATGGTATTTGATATTTTAAAATTGAAGGAAAAAGGTTTATTTTATGTTTATAAGTCATGCAAGGGGTAACAATATCAAAAGCCCCTCACCCCAAGTGCAAAAAATAAAAATTAGGTAAAATTAACATAGGAGCATGGCATGACCTTATCATAGAGGGTAGCCTCCATTCCACGCCCTTATCGCAAAGGCTAAACTCTGTAGCACGCCACTATCGCAGGGGCACACTACATCAAAGTTCTAAAATAGCCTCAAACCCCTTCCAAAAACACCCTTTAATATTCATAAATATAAAAAAAGTCAAAAATTAACGTTACACACGTGGAAGGGTCAAAAATAAAATGATCAAAATCTTACAAGGTCTCACAAACTTAGTCTATAATGATTTAACATATGTTGTATAACTCTTGCTCTAGAGGCAAGACTTAGTCCACAAAGGAACAAGTTAAATCCCATGGGCAAGAGCTGATGGACCACATTGATTTAGCATATTACTAAAAGTTTGAGAATTTGAGATTTCTATTTGAAATTAGATATATGTAGTAGTAAATGTTGATTATCTTGTATGTTTTAATTCTATCAAGATTACAAAACATAAGAGGACAAGACTGAAAACTATTTACTTACAGATCCCTCACATTTTATTGGTTTGTAAGGATCATTAAATTGATCATGAACCATTGCATCATGACTTTGTTCAGCTTGTCGATTATCCTATTGTTTATCTGATAAAATATTCCCGTTTGATTTAAGCTTCCCTAATAATAATATTTTAATTTTGGCCAATTATGACTTCAAAAAGTTATTCTCATCTAGAATCTTTTCAAATTTCTTCAAACATGTGCTTCAAAGGTTCTGCATGCAAAATACATGAAAATATTAAAAATAATCTATTTAATAGGCAGGTTAAAAGAGAGATTAGAGGAAAAGAACAAATGCATACATCAAGTTTCCCATTTAAGACATTGAATTGTATGTCTTCACTATCTTTATCAGTTGGAAGCTCATGCTCAACTGTGAATGCCTTAACCAAACCTTTCTATTAACCAAAAAAAAGTTAACAGAACTACGAATTACAATAAACACACATTGATTAAATAAATAAAAAAATAAAAGAAGAATAGGTGTAGATACTTATCGAAATTTTGATTTGTTTGAGTTAAAAATCTTGACAACTATTGTGTATTGTGGAATAGTGCATGCCACATAACGCAACATAAGAGGATATTTTTCATCAGAGACTATCTGCACATTTTTTTCTCTATATATAGTGAAAATATTCCATGTCCATACCATAAAGGCATGTGGAAAACCAACAGGCTAGTATAGTGCCCCAACATTGGTTTTTGTTGGTTTCAATAATCTTTTCAATGAACTTAGAGTTTCATCAAAAGATAGGTCACCCCATCCATACTCTCTTCATAAAGCTTCATCTTCCAATATCATGATATGATTAACATAGATGACCTTGGCAATCCCCTCCCCCAACAACATGCATCTAAAACATAGATTTCAGTTAGCTTGACAGCGGCTAAATCATTTTGGACTTCACTTTTCCATGTTTTCATAAAAATTTTAAAGTCCTCCACTTTTAATCTATCTGTGCCACCAAAATAAGTATTCAACAGACGACTATCACCATCTTTTTTCCTAACTGATGATAATACATTACTTGAACCTTTAATTGACAAACTAGTAACAAAACCAAAAACATCAAATGTAAACTCAATAGAACTTCCCTGGACATAAAATGCCGTCACGTTCTTCTTGTTACATCTTACTTCATATAAAAGCATGCAACGTAAAAGCATACCAGATAAATTCAAATTACCTAATTGTATGAATTTTTCAAAAATACCTTTCTCTAATAATGACAACTGATTGTCATTCAAAAAGGTTTTTATAGTTGTGTAATAACTCGAATCTCCTCTTCAATGGGGATCTGATTTGAACAAATCTTTAGGACCAATGAAATATTCAGCAGGATTTGTCTTGCTATACATGCTTTAGAAAATTTGCATAGTTACAAAGATAAAAACAACTTTCAAATTAAAGATTATCAACCAAACAAGAATCAAGGTGCAAAATAAAATTTATCGAACAAAAACATTGACTCAATGGCTACACAAAATACCAAAAATCCGACTCTCACAAACAAACCTAAATGACCTAATGGCAAGACAAAAATAAGCTTAGTGAGTAAAGAAACCATAAAAAACCCAAATCTCACCACCAAAAATTCATTTTCATCAAGGTGATTTGCATCAAAAAATAGAGTTTATAAATTGCTAGGTACCAAAATGCTCTAAATGCATAGAATGTGATTAATAGAAGAGAAGAGTGATTTTCAGCTCAAAAAATTTCTATGTAACAAATAGTTTAAATGCATTCTATATGATTAAGAAAAAATAAGAGAGAATTAGTTGTGCCATGGAAGATAGTGCAAAGAGAAGAAGGACAAAATTAAAAGTTAAAACATAGAATGTGATTTCACCATGAAAAGAGAAGGAGATAAATATGAAGTTCCAAAGACTTCTTTAACTTTGAGATTTGATATGAAATGTGAAGCTCCAAACAAGAAAATCCTTTGATTATCTTGAGCTTTGTGCGGTGGGATAAATGTATTTTTAACTTAAACTTGTTGCAAATAAATTATGTCATTTAAAAAATAATTAATTTTTAATGAAATAATATATCTCATGTTATGTCTCATGGGAAAGCATTAACATTATTAGTATGTATTAATTTAGAAAATGTTTTACAGCTCTTGCCTTAAAGGCAAACTTATATGTGTGTGTGCGTACCCAAAAAAATAAGTTATGCCCCGTGGGCAAGAGCAGACATTATTAGTTTGTATTGGTTTAGCAAATATTCTATCAGTTTTGCGCTAGATGCAAGACATCTCCCAAGGACTTCAAAAGAATAAGTAATGCCCCATGGGCAAGAGTTTACACCATTCTCAATATGTGTAACTTATAGGGTATGTAGTAACTGTTGACCCAGAGGTAAAAAAAATAGTTGAATGGCTTTTAAAAATTAGTGTATTTTACAAAGTTCAACTAATTGATTATTATACAATTCTTGTCTTAGAGACATAATGTGCAGTAATTATTGCCTTAGATACAAAACATAGCTTAATGCTTACAAAAATTAATAAATACTTAATGGGCAATGATTTATGTCATTTCACAAAATATAACTTATTGAGTATTATATAACTATTACCTTAGGGGGGAAATGTAGCTCAAAAATTTTTAAAAATTAATGTATGACTCATGGACAATAATTTACATAATTTTAAAATGTCTAACTTATGAGATACTCTATGAATCTTGTCGAAAAAACTTAGCCAAGGAATTTTAAAAGAAAAAAATTGAGCCCCATGGGATAACGTTTAGTCGGTTGCCTTATTGACAAAACATAGGTCAAATGCTTTAAGAAATTAATGAATATTTCAAGGACAACAATTATACTATTTCACGAAATCTAGCTAATTGGATATTATGTAGTTCTTGCCTTAGAGGCAAAAAGTAGCTTAGTAAATTTTCAAAAAATTATTGTATGACTCATGGGCAACAATTTACACTATTTCATTATGTCTAACTTATGAGATACTCTAACATAAGTTGATAACTCAAAAAAAGAGAATATATCCTAACCTTTATATAACTTGACTTAACAAAAGTAAACTCATAAGTAAAGAAGATCAAGATTGAAAATTTGATATCAAAAAGTCAAAAGAGCTAGTATTAAACTAATAAAAAAAACAATAAAAAAAGAATGCAAGAATTTACAAAGGTAGAAAGAAAAATTATGGCAAACTACAACAACAACAACAACAACAACAGACCCAGTGTATTCCCACAAAGTAAAGTCTGGAAGGGTAAATTGTACGCAATCCATACCACTACCTCCGAAGAAGTAGAGAGGTTATTTCCGATAGACCCTCAGCTCAGGCTAGAGAATAGTACACAAGGTCGTAGTGAAACAAGAAACAGGATGGATGACATAACATAATTAAGGAATAAGCAATAATAAAATAGATATCATAGAAATACGAAATAAGAGAAATATGAGTAATTTGAAATAAAAAATAAGATATAGGACACCCACCTTGTAGTAACATACACCCACAGACCGAAGACACCCACCACACATAAACTCTATTGACTAGGGGCTCCTACTAATGGAAGTCCTATGCTTACTAACCCGGCTATGCAAGATCTCTCCTAACATATTGCTACAACCCACACACTCACACTAGCCTTTTACCCTTATCTTCGACCTCCACACCTTCCTATCTAGGGTTATGTCCTCAGTAAGCTGAAGCTGCTCTATGTCATGTCTAATCACCTCCCTCCAGTATTTTTTTGGCCTATCTCTACTCCTTCTAAAGTTATCCAAAGCTAACCTTTCGCACCTACGATCTGGGGTATCTGTGCCCCTCCTCATCACATGCCCAAACCATCTCAGTCTTCCTTCTTACAACTTGTCCTCCACCGAACCACTCTCATCTTCTCCCTGATAGTATCATTTCTAAATTTATCCCCTCTAGTAAGTCCACACATCCAACACAATATTCTTATTTTCTCCACCTTCAATCATTGAATGTGGGAGTTCTTGACTGGTCAACACTTCGCTCCATATAGCATGGCCAACTAAACTGTCACTCTGTAAATTTACCTTTAAGCATAAGGAAACAAAATATAAACTTAAATCCTCTTAAGAATTTTTCACATCTTTAGCAGTATAAAATTCATCGTTTATAGAAATATGATCAACAATATCGGGTGGCGTTGGAGTTCTTAGAGCAAAGATAGGACAATAATATTCACAGATACCTTGCAACACTTTTATTTCCTAGAAATAAAGTCATCAATATTCTCAGGAGATTTTGAAAGATCAATTTATCCGCTTTAAATCTTGGCACAAATTTGTGAAATGATTTCAAATTTGACTTCATCTTTGAGAATAGGCATATTTTGTTCCTGCATTTCATCCACCCCCTCGAAATTTGCAATGCCAATTCCTCATCCATCACATAGTTTATTTAGTTCTTGAAGAATCTCTACAATAGAATTACACTTGGACTCTAAAGACTATATCATAAAAATTTAATAATGCGACATAGCACAATTAAGGAAATTATTGATAAAATGATGTTGTTTCTATTGAATAATAAATTTAATATGAAATTCATCGCAATATGGCTCATAACCCCATCCAAGGTAGTATCAAGATGAGTCTTAAGAGAAGATGTCACTCTGTGCATGAAAATTGTAAAATAAAAAGAAATATTACTAAAGTAAGTTAAACACTCAATATTGAATTATGATTTGAACAGTAAAATAATAAATATATATCCTATCATTAAATAAAAAGAGAGTGACATAGAGTCCACCCAGATTAAAGTTATGCCCTATGGACAAGACCTAACACTGTCTTAATTTGTAATGATTTGGCAGATGATCTATAACTCTTTTTCTAGAGGAAAGATTTAGAAACCAAAGAAATAAGTTATGTTCCATGGGCAAGAGTTGACACTGCCATAGTCATTAATGATTTAGTTGATGATCTATAACTCTTTCCTAATAGTCAAGACGTTTAGACACCACAAGAACAAGTTATGCCTCATGAACAAAAGTTGACACTGTCTTAGTCTGTAATGATTTGGAAGATGATTTATAACTCTTGCCCTAGAGTCAAGACTTAGACACCAAATGAATAAGTTATACTTCATGGGCAAGAGTTATCACCGCCTCAGTCTTTAATGATTTGGTAGATGAGCTATAACTATTTCCCATGAGGCAAGAATTTCAAACCCCAAAAGAAGAAGTTATGCCCAATGAGCAAAAGTTGACACTAGCCTAGTCTGTAATAATATGGAAGATGATCTATAACTTTTATTCTAAAGGAAAAATTTAGACACCAAAGAAACAAGTCCATGGGTAAGAGTTAACCCTGCCTTAATCTTTAATGATTTGGTAGATGATCTATAAATTTTTTCCAAGAGGCAAGACTTTTAGACCCCCAAAAGAACAAGGATATCCCACCGGCAAGAGTTGACATTAGTGTATTCTGTAATGATTTGGAAGATGATCTATAACTCTTTCCCTAGAGGTAAAACTTTTAGCACCCAAAAGAATAAGTTATTTGTCATAGAAAAGAGTTGATACAACCTTAGTCAGTATTAATTTAACAAATTATTAAAAACTTAAGACTTGGGGATTACTATTTCAAGCTTGAAAAAGAATGATAATGTTTTGAAAATTTTATTATATCATATATGACTTTTTTATATATAGGTTTACATGATTTACTATAACTAGGATAAAAGTTACGCACAATCTCTAAATTTTGAAGATTGTTTTCTTGATGTTATCTTGAAAACATTCATCACTTGTACTTAACATTAATAAGTTAGTAGATGATCTATAAATATTGACGTAAAGAGAAGACTTAGCCTCTATAGAAACAAGTTATGCTTCATGGGTAAGAATTGGGCTTGCCACATTATCTACTAATTAAACAAATGAGCAATAAGTCTCGCTCTAGAGGCAAGACTTAGCCCACAAAGGAACAGTTGTGCCCTATGGGTAAGAGTTGACATTATCCTGGTCTGTAATAATTTGACAGATGCTCTATAACTCTTGACCTAGAGGCAAGAATCATCTCTCAATGTACATATTTAAAGGAAGAAAGGGTGATAGAGAATCCTTCATCGGTAAAATATATAAAAAGTGAAGTTGCACTTTTTTAGTATACTGATTGACATTAATGTAAAAAATATGTAATGATAAATTGAATTTAATATAAACTTACATCAACAATAATGTCTATTAAGCTGGAAGGCAAAAGACCTAAAGAATTAGAAGCAACATCCATTGAGAAATGTTCAATTTCTTCATCGGTAGCAACACATGACTACACAAGGAAAAGCATAGAATAATTTTTTATTTTTAAACATACATTATACTAATAAGAACACTCTGGACATTTAGAAATAAATAAAGTATCAAGAAATTTTAAATTCAAAATCCTATACATTGTAAGGAGATTTAAATGCAAAACTTAAGAGTTTTTGTTACACTTTTTCATGGAAAGACAGTATATAGAGAAACTAAAGTTTTAAAAACATTGAGTGAAGGTTGCTTATGAGCGGGCATGTATTTCAGTAGGTCCAAAATGTGGTAGCTAAAACTGATAGCAACTATTATAATGAAGATATAATGGTAGTTATACAAAGAGAAGGTGAAGCTACCATCCATGCGATCAACAAGTAACTCTACAAAGCGGAAAATCGAATGGAACAGGTAGATAGAATAGGGAAATTGAAAATATGATATGCACATTTTGAACAAATCTACTAGTTGATAAGTACATTTTGAGCAACTATTTTGAACATGATATGCACTTTGAAATACACTTGATAAAATACTAGTTATTTTCAATATCCAATATTTGCTATCTAGCTCAAACTTGATAATATTGGGAGGTTACAAAATCAGCTAATAGGCAAAACATGAATATTTCCTTAGAGGCAGGGCTTTGATCGAAGAAAATCTGAAAAAATAAAATACACCTCCATAGGCAAGAGTTGCCAATAACTCATTCTGTGTTAAATTGAAAGATACTCTGCAACACGAGCCTAAGAAGCAAAACATAGCTTTTGAAATTTTAAAGAACAAAATACAACCCCAAAAGGCAACCATTGTCACAAAATCATACATATTAATTTATAAAGTCATCTCTGACTCGTGCTTTAGAGGCAAGACTCAGTAAAAGAAATAAAAAAATTGCAAAAGTAACACTAGGAAAGCTAATTGTACAAACATTTTGTAGTATGCTATATCGGTAAGGGATTCTCCCATTTTCAAATCCAACAATGACTTCAATTCAAAGTTAACTACAAATCCTAAAAGGAGAAAGGACAGAAATGACACTTCAGATCAAACAAATTTCACAAAAATGGCCATGGAATTTAAATTTCACTTTCTAGCCAGTTCAATTTGTTGGCTTGTTCTATAAAATTTCTACACACTTTCTATACAATTTCTATACATATCTTAGACATATAAATATTCTATACGAAAATTATATAGTTTCAATACACAATTTATACAATAAAGGTACATTTTTTTACATATATTATACAATAATTTTATATATATATATATATATATATATATATATATATACACACACACACATATATTTGATAGAACTATACAATATCTATACATATATCTTATATAGATACATATTCTATATAAAAATTATACCGTTTTTATATAATTATATTTAACTATTATTTTAAAACAACTAAAAAAAGCAGAATATTTTTCAGTTAAAAAATTATAGCAAAAAAAAATTGAAAATATTTTTAAACAGGGGCCGAATGGCCTGAGTTGAAAACTATATCAGTATTGTATATGGATTGTATCAATATGATTTATAAACTGTATCTGAACTACATGGGCCAAAATGATCCAAATTGGGAGAGAATAGGAAATGACTATTATGTGGGATTAATATACGCGACAGGATATTTTATGTCCATAGGCCCAAACTTAGGCTATTTTTTAAAAAATAAGAGCTATACCATATCTTTTTCCCATCCTGAAACTCCTGCTTAAGTAAAATTTATCAAGAATATACAAAACCACAAATTGCAATTTCTTTAAATGAAGAAATTACTATAAACTTGTCCATCTTTTTCTGTATATCGCGAGAATTAAAGATTTGAAAGAGAGCAACGAAAGAGAGAAGTCTGATGGAGAGAAGAGTGAAGCTTTAGAGAATAGAGAGATGTGGTCAGGGGAAAAAGAGTATTTTTTTTTCAATATGACAGTAAACCACTGCTTAAAAAAATTATCTAACTATTATACAAATACACAATTTATATTTTCAATATTACAAAAAATATCAACTCCCTGAACATATTACAAAAATCCCAACATGTACACAGAATGCTATGTATATGTTGACTATGTTATGTATATTAATAGAGAGAGTAAAGTAACTAAAAAAGTGGGAGAGAGTGTAATTACTTCCAAAAGGGTTGGTATTTATGTTATTTGTACAAAAATTATTTGGGGTCAAAAATACAAAGCCATCTATTATTGGGTCATCCCATGTAATTTCCCGTAAAATGGCCAGCCTGGCTTGTTTTTAATTTAAAAAAAAATTGAAACTTTTTTCACCTATAATTAATTCGGCATATTCACTTTACACGGAAAACTCGAACAAAGTTTAAAGATAGAAAATTTGGCCAATCTTTCCTTTGTGCCGCCTCGGTTGTGTCTTCTTAGTTTGGATTGTTACAACTTGCAACATGACCTGACTTTTGTTTTCGAATCCTTTACAAGTGTAGACCGTTTCATCAGTAGAGGGAAAAGTGACAAGGGCTTCTCATTATCAATTATATAAGCTTCTTAATACGTTTGAAAACAAGCACCACATGGAACTTCCTCGATGTCCTTAATTCTCAGCAGCAATTGTCCAATCTACCTGATTCCTCTTTCAATAGTCATAGGATTTTGAGTTTCTATACAGTGTAAAGATTTCTTACACTATCCATGTATCTTTACCCATTGTAACAGATGTCTTTTTAAGGTTATCAACTAATGTTTGTAATAAAGATTACCACCAGCTACTTTTTGAGTGATCCGTTGTTGTAAATCCTTATTATAGGCAACGATGCATAACATTTAGGGCGTGTTTGGTATGAAGGAAGATGTTTTTCATGGAAAATATTTTCTTGGAAAACAAGTTATTCTTTACTTGTTTTCTTATGTTTGGTTGGTGAATGAAAAAATATTTTTCAGAAAATACATTTTAGTGTTTAACTAAAGAATAAAAATATATTTTAGAAAAATAATCTTTGACCTTGAAAAATAATTTTTTGGGGATGTGTTCGATATAGAGAGAAAACGTTTTTTAAAAAAATAAGTTGTTTCTTACTTATAATCTTGTGTTTGTTATGCAAATTGGGTAAGCATATATTTTTTAATAGTATTTCTATGTATTTAATAAAAACAATGAGAACGAATAGAATAAGAAAGGTGGGATAAGAAAAAAGTTCTGAATTTTTTTTAAAAAAATATTTTTTGGGGGGGAGGAGGGGTTTGGAATGTAGGGTTGGGGTTGTAAAAATAGGTAGTAGAGGTGGAATAAGAAAAAAAAATAATTTCTTCTAAAAAAAATTAATTTTTTTGGGAGTCGGAAGGAGGGAGGAGCCTAGTAGGAGTGGGGGTCGGGGTAGGGGAGTGAGAGTGAATAAGAAAAAAAATATTTTTTTTAGGGAGGGGGAGGCTGGTAGGGGTAGGCGTAGTGTAGGCAGGTAAGAAAAAAGTTTGATTTTTTTAAAAAAAAAAAAATTAAATATATTTTTTTTGGAGGGAGCAAGGTTTTTGAGTTTTGGAATCGGAGATGAGGTAAAAAAAAAAATTGAAATATTTTTTTTTGAATGGGGTGGTGAGGGGTGGGGATGGGGGTGAGTAGTGAGGGTGGGATAAGGAAAAAATTAAATTTTTTAAAAAAATTAATTTAAAAAAAATAATTTTTTTGGGGAGTGGGGGTAGGGAGTTGAGTAGGGGAAAAGTAAGAAAAAAGTTTGAATTTTTTTATTTTTAAATAAACATTCTTTTTGGAGGGAGGAAGGTGGGTCAAGGTTTGAGTAAGGGATGACGCAGAAAAAAAATTTGAAAATATTTTTTTTTTGAATAGAAGGTCGTAGGGGTGGGGCAGGAGATTGGGGTCGAAGTAAAAGTGGATGATTTTAAGAGTTGTATGAATATTTCAACTCAAAATGATATTGAAAGAGAGTTTTAAAAAATATTTTTCTTTTTGGAGGGAAGTCATTTTAATCAGATTTAAGGAAAAAAAGTTGATTTGAAAAAATATTTTTCAAAATATTTAAGACAACCAAACATGATAAAATTGAAAAACATTTTTCAAAAAATGTATTCCTTCAAACCACACACTTATACTCGGTAGAGTATATCAGAACTCTGCTGATTTCTAACAGGCAACTTCGTTTTACCCTCCAAAGAAAGGGGAAACGAAAAGCAGTAGAAAGCCAAAGATAACAAATTTGATTGGATTAAAAAAACTTCATCACATCCTCACCCCCAAAGCTGTGTTTCCTTGAAGACACCATTCCTTCAAGTTATCAATCTTGTAAACATAATATGGCACATCGAATTGCCTCATTGCGACAAGCAAATGCAAAGAAAAAAAAAAATCATCTTACATTTTCTTTGGGGACGGGGATGAGGGAGCGAGCAACTACTGTCACTAAAATTTACCAAGTTCAAATCTCTTACAGGTGGAGAGACAATACATCTTCACTCAAGTAGGATACTATACTCATTTTTGCCAACGCCCTTGGCATTTGTTTCGTCAGCTGGTCACCGAGGAATACCTCAAACCAACGAAAAGGAATCATATAAGGAATCCTCACTGTCCACTATTACGGGTTTGCAACCTCTTCCTCTCCAATTCAAGCTGAATAAAGAAACCAGGATGAATGAATTCAAGTAACCACCAAAAAGAGATTAGTTTTTCTTTGATTTCAGAATATACACAAATATCTTACCACTTTCCGCACTCTTTCATTAGCAGCAGGAGTGCCTCCAACAACAGATTCAGGAAGGTATGGACTGCTAACACGCACCTCATTCATCACAACTATCACAGTCTTGTCCCAGCGCACAGGCAGCCTGGTAAAATAATAATAACATCAAAATTCACAGAAGATATCCTGATGTCACCAAAACTGGGATCCTACATATGCGCAGCACAATTCACAGAACTCCTCCAAAAAACAGGAGACTGACACTGCAATGTCATTTATACATGCTTTTCTTGATAGATACCTCGCTTATACGTACTTATTATCATGCCTCTATATTGTTTCAAAAGAATATAAGTTGTATATGAATTTTGGATATTCACTAGACAAGGACATAAATCCGTATCAATTACCTCATAGGATGAATAATCCCAAGCTCTATGGGTTGCTACGATCTATGTATAGTTTGAAACCTATTCTTACCTGTTATTGTTGCATCAGATTAAGCTTCCCTTTTTATCATCTTTGGTCGGTGAAATTCCATAAATATAATTTAGCCACTAAACGTCTGAAATTGTCATTAGAATCTAAAACAAACACTTTTATAACGAGAACCATCAAAATGAATCAACAATTGTATTAATATTCAGCCAAACAATATCCTAGCTTTCTTTTCCCTACCAAAATATATACACTCAACTTCTTAATTGTCATGGAATATTCACAGGAAAGCTAAAATGTTATGCTCATGCTAACAACTGACAATGTTTTTCTTACAACTCAAGCCAGAAATCAATGCCTAAGCTAAAACTCAGACCTAGACACCACCACTTAGTGACAAGCTCACACTACTTCAGCCAACATAAATGGGACGAAGTTGGGTGCCACAGTTACAGCTTCTTCACTCCTGCTACTACTACACTCTGGAGAGAACATCCAATGTAAGCTCACTTCATCACAACAAATGAATTTTAAAAAGAGGAGGAACCAATCTGTAGACTTACCTAATTTATTGTGTAAGGTAAATGATTTGTTTGTCAATTTTTTTATCTGTACCATAATCTCAAACAGCAAATTCACTTATTGCCAGCTGGCAACAGTATAGTGAGGAGGAGGGGGGTATTAAGTCGTAGGCTATTTAGGCCTAAATCTTGATGGGTCCAACATACTTAACCTGGTTAACAGCTGAATGATACTACCTTACAAAGAGCTGAAACTTCCCGTTACCAATGAGGGACAATATTTAGAGTCAGTATACTTTTCCAATTGCTTCTTGCACTGGTCATTAGTACTTGCATAGACTCACAAGTTAACATTAACATACTTTTTCCTGTCAACCCCACAAGCTTGTTGTCAAAACTAATCGAGGTATATGAGGCATTGCATGTGAGCTCTCTTAATACATCTAATATCATTACTGGCCTTCCCCTTCTTTCAACAATTATTATAGAACTTCAATCACAGGAAACTCAAGATTTTTCCATATCCTGCTTAGCAGAAGAACAAAATTCATGGAAACTTGGGAAAAGGTGGATTTTTTAAGGATTACAGGATGTGCATATTTTGAGTGTCAAAAAACAATTGAACAAATGGCCGAGTGAAATTGCAGGCCTTGCAGAGTCATATGGGAGTACAACATCAACATATCCAGTGTGGGATAACAGATGGGGTCTGGGGAGGGTAGGATATACGTAGACCTTACCTCTACTTTAGAGGGGTAGAGACGTTTTCGATAGAACCTCGGCTATAGGTGAACAAACAGGCAACAGCAGCAACAAAATTTGCTTCTTCTGCAAAGGAACTGACTGTTATTGTGTTTTTTGAGACTTCTATATTATCAAGACAGCAAATATGAATGGATGGCTCAGAGGTTTTGATGTGGCCAGAAATGGAGGGAACTTGGAGATAACTCATCTGCAATACGCAGATGATACTCTCATTCTATGTGATGCTGATGAAGACCAACTAAAGATCCTGAGGGTGGTACTGGTGCTATTTGAAGGGATCTCAGGGCTGCACATCAATTGAAGGAAAAGATTTCTATATCCCATTAATGAGGTAGGAAACTTAAGTCTTTAAATGCAATCCTAGGTGAAGTGGGAAATCTACCTACCACCAATCTGGAAATGTCATTGGGAGCAAAGTCACAATCAACTGAAATATGGAGTAGTGTAATTGAGAAATGTGAAAAGAAATTGACAAGGTGGAAGACTCATCCGTCTAGGGGAGGCACACCAACTCTCATTAATTTTGTACTTGACTCTCTCCCAACTTATATGATGTCTGATTTCCCTATTCCTGCAGGGGTTGTTAACAAACTAGACAAGTTTCTCTAGCAAGGAAATAATGAAAGAAAGGGATACAACCTGTTCAAATGGGATGCAGTAACAGTTGAAAAAAGGCAAGGAGGATTAGGAATCAAGAATTTGAAAATCTAGAGCAAGGCCCTTAGAATAAAATGGTTCTGGAAATACAGTAATGAGAACCAATCTCTATGGAGGAATGTCATTAGTGCTACGTATGAAGAGGAACAGAACTGGATGACCAAGGAAATAACCACACGCTATGGTGTCAGTCTATGGAGGTCCATACGAGCTTTATGGAATGAGTTCAAGACCAACACTACAATTAAAGTGGCAAATGGAGCTAAAACTGATTTTTGGAAAGATGAGTGGCATGAGGCGTGAAGACTAGAAAACCAATTTTCAGATATTCATGCATTAGTCTCTCATCAACAAAAGACTATTGGGGGGAATGCTGGACACATCAAGGTTGGAGCTTCAACTTTAGAAGACCGCTGAATGATTGGGAGATCCAAAGAGTAGCAAACTTCTTCAGCACCATTGAGCAATTTGCTGGTTTAGAGAGATCAAGATACATTATGGTGGAGAGGCAACAAAAAAGGACAGTTCAAGGTTAGTTGTGCTCTAAGTTGCTCGGACTCGGCAATTTCGGTGCCGCACCGGTGTCGACACGACACTGACACCGGTAAGGGTGTGGGATCTGTGTCGGATCCGGTCAAATGAGATCGGGTGTGTTGACCAACAATTGGGAGAAAAATTGAAATTTTGATATCTCAAAGTAAAGATTTGAATAGCTCGAAATTTTGCTGCTTTATAGTAATTTATTATACCAGTCCTTTTGTCTCTTTTGAAGCTTTTTTCTTGATAAATCTTCTTGTTCGTGTTGGCTGTTGCAGGTATTGTTCACGTTGTAACAGCTTTTTGAAGCCGAGAATATCGGTGCCGTGGTGGACTAGTAAATTGTGTGCATAGTAATTTGTATTGTATTGGAAAAAAAATATGCAAAACTTGTAGTGGGGAAGAAGATGGAGGAGAGAAGATGAAGCAGAGGAACAAGGATGAAGAA
>NC_061115.1:92606024-92623706 GCF_002878395.1 Capsicum annuum
TCCCACTTAGGATACATCAAAATAAACAACAAAACCCTCCATACCACCTGGCAAGGTTAAAACTTTACCCGAAAATAGTTTATTTTTAAGTTTCATAAAACTTCCTTCACCCATTTCTGACCATAAAAACCTTACCTTATTCTGAGTCAACTTAGTAAATGGGTTAGCTATATTAAAAAAACTCCACAAACCTTACCTCCAGGTTTATGGTTTATTGTGATGCATCTTAAGTAGTTCTTGGTTGTTTGTTGATGAAACATAGGTAGTTGATTGCCTATGCTTCAAAGCAGTTAAAGGTTCAAGAGAGAAATTATCCTATCCAGGATTTGGAGATATTGGCAGTTGTGTTTGCTTTGAAACTATGGCAATATTAGTTGTAGTTCTTATAGATATTTTTTTCTTATCACAATAGCCGTCAGTACACGTTTACCAAGAAAAAGCTTAATCTAAGATAGAGGCGATGGCTTAAGATTTCTATGGATTACGATATGAGTCTTCACTACCACCCAGGTAATCCTAACATAGTTTATGATACTCTTATAAGGTATTCCATGTGTAGTTTAGATCATGTAGAGGAAGGAAAGTGGGAATTAGTGAAGGATATTCACTATTTGGATAATCTTGAAGTTCTTATCTTGGATTCTAAGGAATATATTATGATTCTACAAGAACTGGTTTAATTATCTCTTGGAGCAGATATTAAGGATAAACAAGTGTTGGAACATATCTTGATAAAAATCAAGAGTCATGTTTGTAGGCCAAAGGTGATGATGTTTGAGATCAGTGGTAATGGTACTTTATGCTACCAAGGGAGGTTGTATGTTCCTAATGTCAATGATTTACGATAAAGAGTTTTGGCTGAGGCACATGAGTCATACTATGTTGGTCATCCTAGATTAACAAAGATGTAGCATGATCTCAAGGAGATCAAGTGGTGGAATTATATAAAGTCGGATGTGGTTGATTTCATTGCCAACTGCACGATTTTTCAATAGGTTAAGGTTGAGCACATGAGGTCTAGTGGGTTGTATCAACAAATAGAGTTGCTTGAATGGATGTGGTAGATGATTAATATAGATTTTGTTACCAGTCTTCCTTGATCTCAAACCAATTTGACTTGATTTGGGTTATCGTGGATAGAGTGACTAAGTTTACGCACTTCTTTCCAATGTGTACTCCCTTTTTAGTTGAGGATTATATGAAGTTGTATCTTCAACAGATTATGAATCTGCATTGGGTACTTGTCTCAATCATTTCTGATCATGGTATGCAATTTACGTCTCATTTCTGGTTGTCTTTCTAGAAAGTATTAAGCACTATGGTCAGTCTAAGTACTGCTTTTTATCCATGTTCTTATAGGCAAGAAAAAAGAATGGTTAACACATTAGAGGATATGATTTGGGCCTGTGTCATTGATTATGTTACCAATTGGGTTGGCCATCTACCTTTGGTGGAGTTTGCTTAAAAAAATAGCTACCACATTAGTATTTGTATGGCCTCTTTTTAGATGTTGTATGGTAGAAGGTATAGATCTCTTATTTGTTGGTTTGATCTTTATGAGGCAAACATGTTTAGATTAGATTAGTCTTATCAAGCCTTGGAGAAGGTCAAGGTGATTTTCGATAGGCTAAAGGCTTCCCAAAGTAGCCAAAAGTCCTATGGTGATGTTAGGTGTAGAGACTTAGAGTTTGAGGCTTGGAATAGGGTGTTCCTTAAAGTTTCTCACATGAAAAGAGTACTACAGTTTTGCAAGAAGGGAAAACTCAATCCTCAATTCATTGGTCCTTATGTGATTTTTTGAAGGGTTGGTAATGTTGCTTATGAGTTGGAGTTCCTATCTAGATTAAGTTTGGTTCATCTGATCTTTCATATTTCTATGTTAAGGAAGTCTATTGTAGATCCTTCTTCGATTGTTCCTCTATGGAGATTAGGTATTTTGGATTCTCACTCTTATGAAAAGGTCTAGGTTGACATATTAGATAGGCAAGTTCGTCGATTTTGAAGCAAGAATATGGCCTTAATTATGGTACTATAGGAAAACCATGTGGTGTAAAAATCTACTTATGATGTAGAAGAGGACATAAAGTCCAAGTATCTGTATCGGTTTTCAGCTTCTGGAATTCGTATGGATGGTATGTGTTCTTTAACACGTTTTTATTTTCTGAGTTTGTTAAAGGAAAGATTAACATCTTTGCATCATTATTTTCAAACATTGTTGAAAGGATGTTTGATAAGGCAAATGAATCTGGTTACCCCTACTTTGTCCATCATTTAAGGACAAATGTTCCTAGGAGGGAAGACAGAAACATCTTGGGTTTTGACTATTAGAAAATTTCCTAGAATTCCATTCTTATACCCAATATGACTTATGGGTATGAGTCGTATGTCATGGTAAGAGTGGCATGGTCCTATCGTATGTTGACCAGTGTAGGGCTTGGTATGAATCGTATCAGGGACTCATATGGTGGGCATTGTTTGATACTCCTAGTATTTGATTCTGCCAAGGATAATGGTCATTGTTATAAATCATATACTATTATTACCACTTTGTTAGATGAGTCTTATACTTGGCAGTGTTTGATCTAGGGTTGAGGCTTGGATACGAGTGGTGGGTACCAATCGTAGTGGAGGGTATGATGCGTATGGGTCAGTTGTAACCCTGTGATGGGATTTTTAAGAGATTTAAGTAAGAGTATTCTATTCATTTCTATATATACCCAAACTAGGGTCCACAACTTCTAATAAACTTTGAATGTTATTTACCCTATTATTCTATTCATTAAAACTTAGAAACTATTCCAAAACACTCAATAATTCTCTCAAGAGCTTTTGGGGCAAGAAGGCTAGGGTTTCATATTGATGATTGCTTTGGGGCTTGTCTTGGTGATTTTTTCTGTCAATTGTTTGGTATAATGGATGATTCTCTTCAATCATTGTTAATTTAACTAAAGGTATGGTTTATATGGTTGATTTTATGGTTTTACTATTTCATGATTATAGTTTCCAACTATATTCTTGGTTATGGTTTCCAATTGTTTAAACTATGCTTTCATGTGCATTAATTCTGGTTTTGGGTAATTGGATTTTATGGTAATGGTTTGATGGTCTTTGAAATTTGTTTTCATTATATTTTTCCCCTAAGGTGTTTGATAAAAAGCTTATAAAGATATGTTCATTACATTGACTTCTTTTAATGGAACCCTTGCATGTTATAAACTTGATAAAGGAATTATACACGGTTTAAATGGCTTGGAAAGGCAAAAGGATAAATAGTTATTCTTGTAGAGAACATGAAAGTCTCCCTAGTGGTTTAATATAGTATATAGAAAAGGTACTTGAAATTCTCCGTAACCTAAATGGTTTGTCTATGGATATTACTTTCAAAGCAAGGGTTGGTATATTGGCTTTGGTTTATAAAATGGTAAATTGATTGGTTAGTTATTTGGAAATGGTTTAAATTGATCATTAATGATAGGGTGTGTATCAAATCCATGGAAGGTGGGGTTCTCTGGGGGACCAAAGCTGGAAACTCGTAATTGTCGATTTGAGGATTTGTCTTAGTGGACCATGTGCATAATGAGACACTATTGGGGGATATACTAGTCTTCCCATAGGATACTTCCCTGGTCGTGTGGATACACGCACTGGGGTCCTTTCAGCAGGGGTAGCTAAACCCATCTTCACAGTGTGTGGTTTCAGATGGCATAGCTACATACACTAGTAAAAGGTTTTAAATGCATACTAAACCCGGTTCTCCTTCCTGACACTTATATAAGTATGTTTGTATGCATTATGGATGGTTTTACTTGATTTTATAATAGGAATTATTTTATCCTTATCTTGAGATTCAAGCTAGAGGTCACTCACTAACCCTGTCTACTATTAGTTGTATACCCATGCAATGAAGAAACGGTCATTCTACTTCTTCTTCCTATCAGGCGGATTCGGTATAAACATTTGGACAAAAGTGGTGATATTCTATCTTTTGGAAGGCATTATTTCATGTTAAAAATATTCTTTAGACACTTTCCTTTTTTATTTTTGGATATTGGTTTTGGCCATGGTTGGGGGAATGTACCAATAGGATTTGTTTACTATTTTGTATTGAGGCTTTGTGGTACTTGTGGGGGTTGGTATGGGCGGGATAGTTAGAGGTGTCAGCTTTGGCATTTGAATAGGCTCGGAGGATGGCATCATGTGACATGATTTTTCACTGTTTTATCATATTACATTTTGGGATTAATCATATTATGTTTTGGGATTATCTTTTGTTATTGCCTGGTTTGTGGCCTATTATTTCGTTTTGTATGGTCCGTTGGTTGGTATGATAGGTCTGGACTTGATTGGGTCGGTCACGATTGTGACGCTTTCCCCGAGTCTTAATGAGAACATTTACACAATCCATTTTTATGTTCGAAATTCAGCCCAACTAAGGGTGTACATAGGTGGTTGGGTTGGGTAATAGGGACATAGTTGGTTAGGTTGGGTATCTTGACCTTGCAATAATGGAGAGTGATTGAATAGTCATTTCAATATTTTTTGAAGTTATAATGACACCCTAAAGGGGTTTTGAGTCATGGGTAATGATTTGGGGGCTAAGGGAAATGTCCAATCGACTCTTAATTTAAAGTTAAAAAATTGTTGCTAGTGACTACGAGTAACTATACAACTTGTAACGACGCGTTATGGATCGTCACCATGAGTCACTCTCAAGACAGTAGCTAAAGGACCCTTTACTACAGGTCCTATAATTCACACCATAGGACTCGACAGTTAACTATGTGACTAGCACAGTCCAAGTATTAGTCAAGATAGAAACACTTGGGGAACACACTAGTTTTGCAATGGATGGGACCATAAAACTTGTTTAGACTCTTTATGACTCATTAGGTGACATTCATAATTAGTACAATAATCTAGGATACCTTTACTAGACACCCTACGATTGGAGTCCTATGACCCGCAATGACACACTATGACCATTGAGTGAGTCATAGCTAGGATAGTGAGTTTAAAAACTCAAAATTTTTAGTGGCCAACACCTAAGGTGTCACTATTGTATTGCTAGCTACTTACTTGTCTAGGTATTATATCTTGAATATATGCATGATTTTTTGTTGCTAATATAATGCCATATGTTTTATTCCCTTATGTCACATTATTATGCTATATGTATACACCTAGTTGATTTTGAATTGTCAAAATAGGAGGGGGTAATGTTTTTGTGCTTATAGTGTTGGTTGACTGGCTTAGATTTCTTAGAGTTCTCGTAGTTAAATGTCGAGGTTTTGTTAGATATGATGGATTTTGTACTATGTTTTGTGAGAAATTACCTTTTGGGACTATACCGGAAGTAAGGAGTGAAATTTGAATTTTTCGGCCAAAGATGTGCGCACCTACTGCTCAAATGTGCTACCCAAATAATTGAAGCTACAATCCTCAGTAGAAAAAGTAGGATGGGCCGAATCACGAATAGCCAAAATCTTTGTCGGGTTTACAATAATCGTATCTTAGACACCACATGTCCAAGAAATGTCACTGCCTTAAGCCAAAACTTACATTTATATAATTTGGCAAAAAACATATGATCTCTTAAAGTGTTGAGCACAAGTCTCAAATTTTAGGTACACTACTCTCTATTCCTCGAATAAAAAAAGATATGATTGATGAGCACAATATAAAAGGAATCAAAATAAGGATTAAACACACGATTCATCAAATCCATAAATGCAGCGGGGTCATTAGTCATCCTAAAAGACATTACTAAAAACTCATAATTACCATAACTTCCTAAAGGCTGTTATTGGGATTCCTTAGCCAAAATCCTAAATTGATGGTAAGCAGACCTCAAATCAATCTTAGAGAAACCACTGCTCCTAAAAGCTGGCTAAAGATATCATGAATGTGAAGCATCGGATATTGGTTCTTCTCTGTCTCCTTACTAAACTACCTATAATCAATACACATATGTATGGAGACATTCTTCTTATTCTCCAACAACACAAGATTTCCCCAAGGAGAGACAATCAGTCCAATTAAACCCTTACCAAGAAGATACTAAAGTTGAGATATTGACATTTTTAGCTCGGCATGAGCCATTTGATAAGGTTCCATAATAATTAATTGGGTGGTCAACTCAAGATCAATAAATAACTTAATATCATGCTAAGGAGGAAGAACAGGTAGATCGATAAGGAAAACATTAGGAAATTCACAAACTATAGAAATAGAGTCAAGCAATGGATTCTAAATGCTAACACCGCAAATATAAGCGAGATAAGACACTCAACCCCTTGAAATAAGCCTCCTAGCATGATTATAAGAAATAATACCTTTTGTCTCATAGCTAATTGCTCCATTCCATATAATCGAAGGGTATGCCAGGAATGGGAAAGGTAACAATATTTGAAAAAAAATTAGGATGACATGATAGAGGGATGTACAGTCCACGCCTAGAATAACATAAAATCTGTCATATCTAACATAATAACATAATCCAGAGTACCAGACTCTCTAACAAGCACAACACATGATCTATAAACCCAATCCACGACTAGATAATCACCCACCAGGTAGATATACATATAGTAGGGATAATTAGTCCAAAGATAATTCTAACTGTGAGGCATAATATGTAAACACATATGAATAAGTTGATCCTGGGCCAAACAAAGAACAAGCCAACTAATGGAACACAAAGATCATACTGTGATAACAATATTTGATGACTCAACCTCTTGTCTAGTAGGTACAACATAAAACTAACTGTGCCCACCATTTAGTTGGGCTTTTGACTGACCTCCTATTTTACGCCTGAGAACATTCAAAAACACCCTAGAAACTACCTCTACCATAATACATATGACCACTATCTAGGGTATTTACAACCCTATCTAAAGAACACTCCAAGAAGAAGGAACAATCACTCCACGACTAGGGAACTCTATTGAGAAATTGCAAAAAGCTCCACAACCATAAAATGACCCAAGTGTTGTACTAAAACTAAAAGATCTAGATAACCATAATTAAGCACCATAGTAAAATAACAAAAAAAAACCCTAAATATATTTCAACAACATTGGCCAAGACTATTAATAAATCTAAATTGGCCTCCATTAGTAATCTGACGTGCAACTTGAATTGGTATACTAGAATGACTGTGATGTTGATGGACTGACATGAAAGGTACCTACCCTAAGAACCACTGCCTCTGAACCATGAGCTACAACTGCTCCCACTGAAACGACCAAAATATCATGGCCTATTAAAGCCGCACCCTTGGGCTGGTAATACATCTACTCCATTACTTGAGCATCATTAGAAAACATAACAAAATACCTACCTATAGCAACCAAACTATTCGTAGATATACAAAGAGGAAGTTTAAATCCATGAAAAAAGCAACAAACTTTCTCATACTCAATTGTAAGAATAAATATATATTGCATAGCCAACTCATTAAATTGAGCCTTATACTCCAAAATATTCACGGTGCTCTTCTCTAACCTTGAGAATTGATCTCTCAAATGATCTATAAGGTTGCAAGACTTATGCTTATCAAAGAATCTCAGAGAACTAAGTCAAAGTCAATTAGGGAGATCCAACTGGGCTGTAATCAAGATGAACTCTAAAGTAATGTTGAGCAACCAAATCTAAATAAAAAGTAGTGTAATCCACACCATGAGTCTTAACTAGGCCCAAATTACGGATCTTATCCTCAGTAGTAATAAATAACTCATATGCATCTTTGCACGGTGCACCAAAGAGCCTAGGCAGAGTCGATATAAAAAATCTACCCAAGAACTTCTGCTTCTCAGCAGACATGGTAAGCTCGGTAGCTACTGACTAGGAAACCACCAATGTAGGAGGGACCTTAATCATGGGAGCCATGGCTATAGGTTGTGCCCCTACCTCAGTACTACTCTCATTCATAGACTGTGTACTATAAGATGCTGCACTACACATAATTCCTATCAGTTAAAAAAAAGCAATCTCAAGCACTAAGGATGAAATTAACCTTGATAGAGCCTGGGTTGGTCGCTGACCCATTGCTTGTTGGGGTAAAAAAATCTCTAGCTTGGAAGTAGAAATAGGGTCTGGTGAAAGACCCTTATCGTGAGCAATAGTATGGGACACATCCCTAGGATCGGACCTTCAAGGTTATTCATGAACAACAACTAAATCTCTAGGCTGAATCTCAAGACAAATAACTCATGTAGTGGTAGGACGTGTCCTAGCATTCTGTAAAAGAGTGAAACCAAAGGAATTCCTTAGAAACAAACATACTCTTCACACAAAATTAGTTAAAGAAGTGTTGAACTCCTTAGAATTTCCTATAGCTTCCTAAAGATACAAATTAGTTGTCAGCATTTTGATCTACAAGACTCTACTAGACACTTGCTCTTGTACCAATAATACTTGTGAAACCTAGGCTCTGATGCAATTTTTTATGACCCAATTTATTAATCATGATGGCACCTACTAGAGCTATAATCCATTGGCTAACTTGGTTGTAAATAACATAAAAGCCAAAAATCAACAATTAACTAATTAAATTGGCAATAAAATAATAAAAATAGACTAATAGATAGATAAAACATCAACAATCATCCCACGACCTAGTAGTATCGGTACAAGAGCTACTACGAATAAACCATAAGTACTAAATAGTAAAATATAATCTGTCTCAAAAATGAAAAACTAGATACATATAAAGAGAAAGAAAATAGGCAACATCGACTCGGAGAGCTCACTCTATCTAAAAAAACTAACTTTGCACAATTGTCCTATTTGAGGTAGATACTAGTTCTTGGATTTTGACTAGAAAAGGTATAGAAGTGTAGTATGAGTACCTAATCCATGGGTACTTAATAGGAATAATACATCGACTAAGAAAAATCATGATATAAGTTTAATGGGATACAAGATAAAATAAGCTATGTCAATGTAACATGACAAACCTAGAAATAAGCTCTAATATTGCTATACATAAAAACAAAAATTTAAAAAGTAACATAATGAACACACAATTATAACTACTAAATTAGCCCCTATAAGCCAATAAGTACAGAAAAGTAAATAACCCAATATGGCCCCCTATAAGCCAGAGGGTACAATCAATTGAAAGTAGGTAACCAAAGATTTATAACCTCATACTAGACACTTGCCTAGAGGGTACAATCAATGGAAAGTAAGTAACTCAAATGTTAGACTGGAATCACAACTCATATCATCATCATCATAATCTCAACTGAATCAATATCATAATCTCATAAGCTAGACTTTTATCGGGACACATACTATCAATAACATCATAACATCTTCAATATTATCAACATCATAATATAATTTGCCAAACTTGAACTAGAACTTATATTATAAAATAACATCATTAATGCAGGACTTAATCAAAACTAATATCAATAAACAATATAAATGAACCATATAAATAAACCATATCAATACACAATATTAAATAACAATGTCACTAAACAATACGAATAACCATATCTATACACCGTACTAATAATCATATCAATAAGCCATACCAATAATCACATCCATAAACCATACTGTTAACCACATCAATAACAGTATAAATAATTGTATCTATAAACCTTACCATTCATCATTTCTAGAAATCTTACCAATAGTAAAATTTATAAACCATCAAATTTACAGAAAATTAGCAACAACTCCCAAATATCAAACTAGCATAAGCATTATGTTTATAATATCCTCAAGTCCCAAAATAATTATTTCTAAGGGTGTAACATGATTATAAAGGTCTATAGTAGCTAACATATGTCTTGATCTAATGTGGGTTGAAGCGGTCCACTTTTAATCCGCAAGATCCATTTTTAGATAATTTCTACCCTGAATGATAATTTCTACCCCAAACTAGGCTAGGTATCTAAATTCATTTCTAGATGTTTAAAAAGCCATATATAGCCCTAAGATAGCATTTCTTCCTAATACATGAGAAACTAAGTTAATTCCACCCAAAACAAGCACAACTAGGTAAATTCCACCTAAACATGATTAACTAAGGAAATTTCACGTAAACATGAGTAACTAGGGAAATTTGACCTAAAATTCAATTTAACCTATACATGAGCAACGAAAGAAATTTTACCTAGATTACGTTTCTAAGATGGCCTAAGTAGTACAAATGAGACTAATAACACCAATCATGCTTCCAATACAAAAACCCCATCCCATATCTAGCAAAATATCATAATTGTACTATGTATTAGCTCAATCTTTGAAGAAGGTAAACCTCTTTTTCCTGGACACAAAATAAATGCCTGAAGAATTTGCTAAACCTTTAATTTCCTTTATTGAGAAGCTTTTATAAGATTCCAAGCCATAAATATCATAATCTACTCATCAAAACAAGAACAATGATACCCATATTGGATTGTTATGCTTTGGTTCCAAAATTACATGAAAATCCAATTTGTGGACCATTTAAAAAATCACACTTTTGGAACAACAAAACGTCCCTCTTTCCTCAAGGATCATTTATCCTAAAAAAATAGGTGAATTCACAGCTCTAATGGATCAACAATCAATCCACCAAGCATTTAGGGATCTTATAATAATATGAAGAATTAACCAAGAAATTGATCGAATCTTACAATAAATTTAATAAAGGAACGTGTTAATAGAGCCTATGAATACTCCTTAATAACCTACTAAGGTTTCTCCCAAATATTCCCGTATTTTAGCATTCAATGTCCTTGAGGATGGATGAAAAATGTAGGAAATCAAGATAAGTTGGGTGTTTATACCCCTACCAGGAATGTAGGTGTTGCTTAAATAGACACTGGACTACATAAGTGGTCACCACTTAAGTGACCTAGTGTTTCCTACGAGACAACTGGAATCTGCATAGGTACAACTTAAGCTCTAGGGTAGCATGACCCAAACTAGGGTCTTGTCCTAATGGGCATCCCAAGTCTATCCAGAAATGGAGACCACCCCTATTACCTAACCCAATCAACCTACACTTACTCGAGTGGGATGAATTTCAAATAAATAACAAGATAGAATTATTCAATAATCATAGACTCTAGGATAGGTCTATATCCATGGTCACCCAAATGAGTCCATCAATGCAATACCCAACCAATAACCAATACCAAAAAAACTATAATTCAATCCAAACCCATATGAGATTTATAATAATAATATATAATCCCAAAATAAATGAGGACTGAACAACCAACAAAATAGTGAACTGATATTATCCCCAATACAACTGCCAATACTAAGTCTGACAACCCTATCGATCCCACCTATTGAAAGCCATAGTAGTTCCAGAAAAGCCTCTAACCAAAAGAATTCAAAAATTCGATTAGGACATGCCCCCAACTATAGCCAAAACCAATATCCATAAATAAAATAAAGTATGAAATAACATCCATTAAATAGAGCAATCCATAAATATGAAAGCTCACTAATATAATCCATAATCTGACCCCGAAATAAAATTACTATACAGGAGTAGAACAATAGTCGATTCCTGAATTACGTGGGAATATAGCTGCCCAAAGATGGGTTTGTGGGTGAACGCTAGCATAAACTTAGGATAAGGATTAAATAATGTAAACCTGTAAAACCAAGTAAACCAATCATATGCATACAAACCATACAAAAATAATGAACCATGTCAAAAAAGGTAATCGGGTTTAGTATTGGTTTAAAACAATTAACCTGGGTATGTGTAGCTTAACCATCCTTAAATACCCATGGGCTATATGGGTACAGTGTAAACCCCTGAACGAGCCCCAATATGTATAGTTGCAAGAATCGGAGATAACATAAGAGTAATAGATTCCCATATACCCTTTGACTCCATGATACATATCTACAGTGTACTTCGAGGATTCTCATATACCTTATAGTGTCATAAAAGGGTCACCAAGACCTACCCCTAATGTCGACAAAAATGTGTTTGCGGTATTTGTTTGTGGAGCTCCCACTTTCATGGCAAGCTATCATACCCCACCGTTATTGCCCAAATAAAACCGTTTCTTACAAACCAATGCATTATTTCATTTTTTATTAACCAAGGTTATTAATTGTGGTATCATTACACCGACAATAACTTACAAGTATTGCCCTTAGGCAAGCCTTCAAAGGTAAAGGTATTCCCGTGTACCCATTTACCTAGTTACCTTTGGGAAGTCCCATGTACCCCATAAGTGTTCCATTATTATGTTTTCTTGGGGGAGTCCCATATACACCACAAGTTGTTCATTAACATCTTTACATAGCATATTCCATTGTACCCCAGAAGTACTTTCTTCCAAACCATTCCATTTAACCATTCTAAACTATTTATACCATTTAGGGTTGCACTACCAAACCACACCATGCAATAGTTCCATTAAAAGTTTCATAATATAGAAAAAGCAATCTCATAGGCATTTATCAAACATATTGTGGGCATAGTATTTCCAAAACTAAAATAAAAT
Source organism: Capsicum annuum (assembly GCF_002878395.1). NCBI lineage: Eukaryota > Viridiplantae > Streptophyta > Magnoliopsida > Solanales > Solanaceae > Capsicum > Capsicum annuum. The sequence goes on from NC_061115.1 coordinate 92,618,507, forward strand.
AGCAATTAACAATCCCATGTAACCAAGTATCCAAAGAACCTTTTAAATATGTACATACATAATTAAAATATGGGAAAACCATAACAAAGCAATTATAACTAAAAACCCCAACATATATATAAAAATCCAAAACCATTTAACAATTATGCCATGAAAAAATTTATAAAATATACCTTTGGCTGGAACTAATAATAAAGGAAGGAGTACATACCTTAAATTGACTAGATGATAGAGAGAAATAACCAACAAAAACCCCAAATTATTCCTTAAGATGAAACCCTAGCTTCTTTATCCCAAAAGACTTAGAGAAAATTAGACACTGTTTTCTAAGTTTTAATATAATAGGGAAAATAACCTCCTACGTGAGTTAAAATTCATAGGGCCTTATTAGTTTAATTGGGGAATGTTTAGATTTCCCTTACATTAATTATACCAAAATCCCATCAGAGGGCTATGATTATCTATACCAGCCATACCCTCCAATACGAATGGTGCCCATCACTTGTACCCAAGGCCATCTTCATCGGACCAAACACTTTCCAAGGTATAGCTCACCCTAAACAATGTCGTATTCATGATTAAGACTGGCAACCATGATTTGTACCCCTAGTAAAATAGAATCAAAGAGTATTGGACACTGCCCATTGTACGAGTCTATGGTATGACTTATACCTTAGCTTACGGCTCATGGTGAGCCTCTCATACTATGATTGAATTTGTCTACCAAGTTTACGACTAAGTAAAGCAAGGATCCAAACCAAATGACCTATGTCTACCAATACGAATCATACCACCCAAGTTATCGTCATTCAAGAAACCAAATCCAAACTACCATCCAATACTGGTCATCATACGACTAACCAATACCACTTGCGTTCTAGTGTACGAGTCATTTCCCTTAGTCATATCCTATCTAGATACAAGAAATCCACAAAATGTTATCAGGGCTAGAAACGTAATATGTTTCAGTCTCCCCCACTAGGAACATTCATCCCCTAATAACGGATAAGGTAGGTATAAGCATAATCTATGCCCCTTAGATGCCTCTACTCTTATCTTTAAGAAAGACACAATGAAATGCAGTAATGTCATTTGCATAATCAAATATCAATCCAACCTTTAACCAAATATAAAATAAAGATGCAAAGATATTAATCTTTCCATTAACAAAGTTCAAAAACAAAAGTATTTTGAAGAAAGCATACCTTCCGCATGAATCCCAGGAGTAGAAAATAAATGTGGATACTTTGACTTTATGTTCTCCTCCGCTTCCCATATAGCCTCTTCCATTCTGTGGTTCTTCCATAGAACCTTAACTGAGGCCACATCTTTGGTTCGTAACCAATGAATCTTCCTATCTAAGATCTCAAATGGGACCCTTTTATAAGAAAATGAACTTGAGATACCAAATCCCTCTAAAGCAACCGCCTAAGAGGGGTCACCAAGGCACTTCTACAATATCGATACATGAAATACCAGATGAATAGAGCTCAAACTATAAGGAAACTCAAATTCATAAGCCATGTTATCAACCCTCCACAAAATCACATAAGGAACCATAAACTGGGGACTAATCCTCCCGTTTCTACCAAACCGCATTACTCCCTTCATGGGAGATACCTTTATGAACACCTTATCCCTAACCTCAAACTCTAAGTGTCTACGCCTTACATCCACTTAGGACTTTTTACTACTTTCATTAGCCTTAATCCTATCCCCAATCACCTATACCTTTTCCATAGCCTAATAAACCAAAGCTAGACCAAACATATCCACCTCACCAAGCTCAAACCACCAATGATGGATCTACACCTTCTACCATATAATGCCTCGTAAGTGGCTATTCAATTACTAGAATAGTAACTTTTATTATAAGCAATCTTAACAAGAGGTAGATACTCAACCTAATTACCACCATAGTCAATCACACCTGCAGGAAGTATATCCTCTAATTTATGAATAGTTCTTTCTACTTGCCAATCCATCTGAGGATGAAAGCAGTACTCAGACTAACCATAGTCCCCAATCCCTTATAAAATAACCACAAAAACTGAGATTAAAATTGCATAGCACAAATAGAGATAATTGAAAAAGGTACCCCATGCAGCTTTACTATCTAATGAAGATACAACCTTGCATAGTCCTCTGCCAAAAAAATTAGTCCTCACTGGAAAAAAGTCATTGGACTTTTTTATCTATCCATGATGACCGAAATTGAATCAAATTAAATCCAAGACACAGGAAGACCAGTAATAAAATTCATATTGATTACCTCTCATTTAGATTTAGGTAACTCAATTTATTGATATAACCTACCAAGACTTTTGTGCTCAACTTTAACTTTTTGGCACACTATGTGCTTGGCTACAAAATCTATCAGGTCTCTCTTTATAACATTCCACCAATATATTTCCTTAAGATTATGATTTTTTTAGTCGGACTAGGATGAATATTATGTCATGATTCAAGTACCTCAACCAAAACCCTTTGTCACAAACCATCGACATCAAGAACACACAACCTTTCTTGGTATTATCATGTACAATCCTATCGATCTTAAATAACACCACCTACTGTACGCTAACATTACTCTTGATATTCATCATGATTGGATCAAGCGCTTTCTTCTCCTTCATCTCCACACTAAGAGATGACCTAATTATTTCCTATACCATTACCCCCTCCATCAAAAGAGTCAAAGAGATGAACTCTAAATTGACCAAGCGGTTAGTATACTTTACCAATTCCTGCTCTTATTTCTCCACATGGTCCAAACTTTATATAGACAATCAGCTAATAGCATCAACAACCACAGTAGCTTTATCTGGGTGATAGTGAAGACTCATATCATAGTCTTTTAGAAACTCCAACCATTTTCTTTGCCGTACATTTATCTCTCTCTGGGTGAACACATAATGTAGACTCTTATAATCAGAAAATATTTCTACGTGCGGTTTATACTAATAATCCCTGAAGATTTTTAAAGAAAAAACCACCACTAATAGTTCGAGGTTATGAGTAAGATAATTCCTCTTATGAACCTTCAACTTATTAGAAGAATGGGCAAACACATTCCCATGTTGCATTAAAACATAACCAATTCCCACCTAGGGTACATCACAATAAACAACAAACCCCTCCATAACTTCTGGCAAGGTCAAAACTAGACTCAAAAATAGTTTATTCTTAAGCTTTATAAAACTTCCTTCACCCAATTATGACAAAGAAAACCTTACCTTATTCTGAGTCAACTTAGTCAATGGGTCAGCTATAGTAAAAAAAAAACCTTCATAAACCTTACCTCCAGGTTTATGGTTTATTGTGATGCATCTAAAATAGGTCTTGGTTATTTGTTGATGAAACATAGAGAAGTGATTGCCTATACTTCAAAGCAGTTAAAGGTTCAAGACAGAAATTATCCTATCCAGGATATGAAGATATAGGCATTTGTGTTTGCTTTGAAAATATGGAGGCATTATTTGTATGGTATTAATATAGATATTTTTTCTCATCACAAATGTCGTTAGTAAATGTTTACTAAGAAAAATCTTAATCTGAGTTGGCGGAGATAGCTTGAGCTTCTTAAGGATTATGATATGAGTCTTCACTACCACCTAGGTAAGGCTAACATAGTTGATGATACTCGTAGAAGGTATTCCATGTGTAGTTTAGATCGGGTTGAGGAAGGAAAGTGGGAATTAGTGAAGGATATTCACTGCTTGGCTAATCTTGGAGTTCTTATCTTGGACTCTAAGAATTATAGTATGATTCTGCAAGAAGTTGTTCAATTGTCTCTTGGTGCAGATATTAAGGATAAGCAAGTGTTGGATCATATTTTGATAAAAATCAAGTGTAATGTTGGTGGGCCAAAGGTGGTGATGTTTGAGATCAGTGGTAATGGTACTTTATGATACCAAGGGAGGTTGTATGTTCCTGATGTCAATGGTTTACGATAAAGATTTTTGGCTGAGGCACATGAGTCATACTATGTTGGTCGTCCCGGCTTAACAAAGATGTATCATGATCTTAAGGAGATCTAGTGGTGGAATTATATAAAGAGGGATTGGTTAATTTCATTTCCAACTACATAGTGTGTCAATATGTTAAGGTTGAGTACATGAGGCCTAGTGGGTTGTATCAACAAATAGAGTTGCTCGAATGGCAGTGGTAGATGATCAATATGGATTTACAAGTCTTCCTTGATCTTAAACTAATTTGACTTGATTTAGGTCATCATGGATAAGGTGAATATGTCATGACCTGACGCAGGGCCTGGCCGTGATGAGCATTTCGAACCATGAAGACCCAAAACACCCCTATCTGTCTGGTGCTGGTCCGCAGATCTAGCTCTCTTAGCCTGTCTGTCTTTCTCTCTTGATTCAGCAATCTTTTTCTTCTTTTCTTCCACCTGCTGCATATGAACGGTCAATCGAGCAAAGTCGAACTCCTTATTCAACATTACCCCATGGCACTCAAGTACCAGGTTATTAGTAAGGCCAGATGCAAATTTCCTCATCCGGGATCTCATATTACCAGTCAACTCTGATGCATAGCGGGCCAGTTTTTTAAAATTAAAAGTGTACTCCTGGACACTCATACTACCCTACTTTAGATTCATAAACTCTACTGCTTTGGTCTCCCTCAACTCCAGAGGAAAGAATTGATCAAGAAAAGTTTCCATAAATTCTCTCCAAAATGTGGGCTCAGCACTCTCATCTTTTGCATCTTCCCAGGCGGCATAACACTGATTCGCAACTTCCTTGAGCTGATAGGTTGCTAGTTCTACCCTTTCAACCTCATCCACTTGCATCATCTTACAGATTTTTTCCATCTCATCCATGAACTCCTGTGGATCTTCCTCCACCTTGGTGCCAATGAACCTAGGTGGGTTCATCTTCATGAAATATCCGACTTTAGTAGTCTCAGATGTAACAAATTCAGACCCAACATCGTCCAATCGTTGAGACTGTATAGCTACAAACTGTGTCAGCATAAGAATAGACCGTCTAAATTCTTTGTTTGGAATACCTCCCTAAGCAGTTGGGGGATGGTTGACATTACTCCATAGAGCCCGAGGCAGACTGGTCGAGACTGGAGGGACTCCCAGAGTAGGGACAAATTCTGAAGTGTTAGCCCTATTATGGGTCCGCATCCCATGGGTGGGATGGACATCATCTGCCTAAGCATTCTGATCGATAAT
>NC_061115.1:92626706-92720788 GCF_002878395.1 Capsicum annuum
ATAATACGACATGGAGGGATAACTTTATTTCTGAAACACAAGTGATCATTGATTAGGGGACAGTTCAGACTCTAAAGCACGAACTAAATCACAAAGAAGGGAAACATTTACTAAACGCCTAGCATCCTCCTTCTTATAAGCGTGGCGCGCTACAAACCCATAAATAGGACTCTACCCGATGCAATTTTGCAGACATCTTAGGACCATGAACCATACTTTGATACCAAGTTTATTAAGACCCAAACCAGGGCCTTGCCGTGATGAGCATTTCAAACCATGAAGGCCCGAAACACACCTATCTGTCAAGTAATCATGCACCTACTTTATATGATCAAAGTAATGCGGAAGAAACACAATAATTCGAAAACATGGTCATAAATATGAAAAGAAAGAATAACGGGGAAATAAGGTTCCCCCAACATCAATCAACCTCTAAACAACTGTCTGCGAAAATCTCTAACAAATGACTGAGTCAAGTTACCGTATATAAACTGGGACAAGACCCCCAGTAGACCCCCAAACTAAATATAAGATAAAAGGACTGCAGTACATAAGACCGTCCAAAATATAGAAAGCTCACCCTTTGTCTATGCAACTCTGTCTGAATGATCTACTGATTCTCTTGACCCCTAGACTTGGTCTCTGAACCTGAGAGGTTAGAGAGGGAAAGAGGTCAGCACAAAAGTACTAGCATGTAGAGATATCAAAACTAAATATAATATTTTTACAAAATATAGTTGAGAGCCATTATAAAGAATTTTCATATCAAATCATTTGAAAATACATGGGCATAATGCAATAGTTTCTCAACAACAATGAAATACAACTGAGCTAGGTGGAATACCCTACATAATTTACACCAAATGTCAAACCTCGGTTGCCACTGAGATTAGAGTATAAGTGAGGGAGAGACACACAAGACTACGAAGGATGGTGTGTCGACCCAATGGTAGTGCCCAAGATCACTTAGCCTGGGTTCCTACCTATAGTCCCAATTTAGGAATAACATAAAGTCAAGTACACAAGATCACTAAGCTTTGTACAAAATTTCTGTGTCAGCAAACACGATTTCCAGCGATAAGCCCTTACACTCAAATGCCTTCTTTGGGCATCCATCTATCTCATATAAAATCAATGCATTCAAACATCATTTAATTCTATCACGTATCATATTCTGTAGGGTACCGTTATACCCGAGTTGAAAGTCATCAATATCACATCCACATATACATAATCATGTAAAAACCAATGTGCTTCATCATTTACAAGTGGTGAACAATGATTATTTCAAATTAATGCTCTCTTTTGTTGGTCACAATATGATATGGGGTATCAACACATTATCATAGGAATTTGAAAGCAAGTTATCATTCATATTTATCGAACTTTCTTGGAAAATCTCAAACAACATATGCGTGGTTTCAACCATTGAAGTATACAGGTAAACAATTCCCATGACATAAAGAAAAATGACTTAGAAAACGTATTGAACGTATGTTATTAGCTTCTGATTGAAAACCCCCATGAGATTTTAGGATAACCCCACGTACCTCAATTACTATGAATATTAGATGCTTCTCAGAGCATACGTTGAGAGGATTCCAAATATGCAATTAGTTCCTAAAACCGTCGGTTGAATCTCGAGTTGCTTGGGATTTTATTTTGAAACCCTAAGAAGAATCCTTGAGTACTTTTGATGAATAAAGGTGTATTTTGGGGATCTTGGAACTCAATTTCGTGTTTTAGGGCTATGTAAGGGTGGAAAAGGAACATTTTACCTGAAAAACGGAGTGTTTAAGTCACTTGAATTCTTTACATAGGTGCCGCCCATTCAATCGCGTATGTTTACATAGGAGCCGCCTAGGCTATCTTCTATGATTACATAGGCGCCGCCTAGGCTATCGCCAATGCTTTCCAGTGGCCATGGGTGATTTGTTAGGTGACATATATCACTTTAAAAGGCTATAACTTTTTGCTCGGGTGTTGGATTTTAGCAAAATTGGTATCGTTGGCAAGCTAACTCAAAGACCTATTATTTGAAACATAGTAGGCTCCTTATTTCGACATATACAGAGAGTTAGGGTTGATGGAAGATGACACAATTTACAACGCCCATTAAAACTTAGTCGATCAAAATAGTTTTAACTCGTCCTTGAGTTGAAGGACCTCCATGGTCTAAATTCAAGCTTCGTGGATTCACTTGCTACACAAATAATTAACATGCCATATTAGCAAAGGATTTTATGGCCTCGGGGTTTATCAACACATCATAATCATGGTCTATATTGTAGCCCAAAATGTGAGGTGTTACATTATGCCCTCCTTAGGATCATTCATCCCCGAATGATGATGCGGGAGACAGACAGACACGATTTCAAGCATTATAAAGGACTAGGAAAGATAATATAGGAATAGTACCTTCTGTCTCATCCTCCATCAAAGCAAACAAATTGGGATATCTAATTTTTATGTCATCTTCTGACTCCCAAGTTACTTCTTTGACTTTCTAATTTCTCTATAGTACCTTTACTGAGGCTATCTCTTTGCTCCTCAGCTTTTGAACTTGGCGATCTAAAATTTTAATGGGCTCTTCTTTGTAACATAAGGAGTCTTTCACTTTGATACCCTCTACTTGCAATACCAGAGAATGATCTCCAATGCATTTTTTCAACATGGATACATAGAATACCGGATGAATGGAACCCAAACTTTCAGGCAATTCTAGCTCATAAGCAACTGTACCAATCTTTTTTCAGAATCTGATATGGCCCTATATAGAGAGGGCTCAATTTACACCTTTTTCCGAACTGCATGACTCATTTCATAAGAGAAACCTTGAGAAATACCTAATCACCAACTTCAAACTCTAGTTCTCTTCTCCGAACATCAACATAGGACTTCTAACGACTCTAAAGCAGTTTTGAGTCTTTCTCTAATGATCTTCACTTTCTCCATCGCCTGATGGACAAGATTAAGCCCATACAACTGAGTTTAACCCTCTTTATACCATCCTATTAGAGACCTACATCTCTTCCCATACAAATCTTCAAAAGGAGCCATCTTGATGCTGACATGGTAACTATTATTGTAAGTAAATTCAACCAGTGGTAGGTGATCCACCTAACTACCTTGAAAATCAATGACACATGCCCTCAACATATCTTTGAGGGTCTGAATGGTACACTCAGCTTTCCCATCCATCTAAGGGTGGAAAGTTGTGCTGAAATTCACTTATCTACCTAAACCCTTCTTAAAAGATCTCCAGAACTGAGATGAAAACTGCGTACCTCTATCGGATATAATAGACACTAGTGCCCTATGCAACCAAACTATCTCGTCAATGTAAATCTTAGCATAACCCTCTCCCGAATAATTCATTCTCACAGGCAAAAAGTGGGTTGACTTTGTCAACTGATGTACAATCACCCATATAGTATCATACTAGTTTTAGGATCTCGAAAGTCCTATAATGAAGTCTATGTTTATCATCTCCCACTTCCATAAAGGCAGGGCTATCCCTTGGGAAGTACCGCCTGGCCTCATGTGTTCTACCTTCACTTGTTGACAGTTCAAAATCTTGGACACAAAATTAGCTACATCACATTTCATGTTATTCCACCAATACAAGGTTTTCAGATCATAGTACATCTTAGTAGATACAGGGTGAACGACATACCTCAAAGTGTGCGCCTCATCAAGGATTTTTTACCGCAGTCCATCAATATCCGAAACGCACAACCTACCCTAAAATCTTAGAATACCATAAATACCAATTTCAAATGACATAACCTTTTGTTGACCCATACCTTTCTTGATTTTCATCAAGATGGGATCTTCAACCTGCTTCTCCTTAACTTCAGCACAAAGGGATGACTTAGCTAACTCATAAACAATCACTCCTCTATCTTTGGAATCTGAGTGTCGCACTTTCATATTTGCAAGGCAGTGAATATTCTTCACCATCTCTTTCTTTTGTTCTTCTACATGAGAAAAGCTGCCCATAGACAACCTGCTGAGGGCGTCAGCTATAACATTTGACTTGCCTGGATGGTAATGCATACTCATATCATAGTCTTCCAAAAGCTCCATCCAACGCCGCTGCCTGACGTTCAATTCTTTCTATGAGAAAACATACTGCAAACTCTTATGGTCAGTATAAATATCAACATGCACTCTATAGAGATAGCGCCTCCACATTCTAAGTGCAAACACCACAGTTTCTAACTGTAAGTCATGAGTGAGGTGATTGCGCTCATGCAACTTTAACTACCTAGATGCATAATCTATTACTTTACCACACTGCATCAATACACAACTAGGTCCCATACAGGATGCATCATAATAAACCATAAAATCATCTACAGCCTCCAAAAGGGTCAAAACAGGAAAAGTAGTCAGCTTATCCTTCAACTTCTCAAAACTGTTTTCACACAAGTCAGACCACACAAACATTATCTTTTTTCTGAGTCAGTTTAGTAAGAGGAGCAGCTAAGGAAGAAAAACTCTCTACGAGCCTTCTGTAGTACCCCGCCAAACCTAAGAAGCTCCGAATATCAGGTGGAGTCGTGGGTCTGGGCCATATTCTTACTTCTTTAACTTTCTAAGGACCCATACTTTTCCCGTCACTAGACACTATATGCCCCATAAAGGCAATAGCATCTGACCAAAATTCACACTTAGAAAATTTGGCATACAGCTGATAATCCTTAAGGGTTTGAAGAATAATTCGAAGGTGATTGGCGTGAACCTATTTATTCGTAGAATAGATTAGAATATCATCAATAAATACAATGATGAACAAGTCAAGAAACTGATGGAACACTGTATTCATAAGATCCATGAAGGCTGTAGGGGCATTAGTCAACCCGACAGACATGACTAAAAATTCGTACTGACTATATCGGGTTTGGAAGGTTGTCGTGGGTATGTCTGACTCCCTAACTTTCAACTGATGATAACCCAAATGAAGGTCTATTTTTGAAAAACACTTGGCACCCTAAAGCTGGTCAAAAAGGTCGTCAATCCTAGGAAAAGGATATTTATTTTTAATCGTGACCTTATTCAGCTGGCTGTAGTCTATGCACATACGAATGGACCCATCCTTCTTTCGGACGAAGAGCATGGGTGCACCTCATAGGGAAACACTAGGATGAATAAAACCTTTGTCTAGGAGGTCTGCAAGCTGTTCCTTTAACTCCTTTAGTTCTGCGGGAGCCATTCTATATAGTAGAATAGAAATAGGATGAGTGTCTTGCAACACATTAATACCAAAATCTATCTCTCTATCAGGGGGTATCCCTGGGAGATCTTCGAGAAAGACTTCTGGGAATTCATTTACTATAAGGACTGACTACAGAGGAAGATTTTCAACTTTAGAATCTTTTACTCGAATTAGCTGGTCATACAACCTTTAGAGATAAGCTTTTGGGCTCAAAGATAAGAGATAAAGTGATCTCTAGGTTCCACAGAAATCCCTGCCCTTACAATTGGTGTCTCATTCGGGAAAGGAAAAGTAAACTTTTGGGTCCTGTAATTGAGTGTGTCATAGCACGAATGGAGCTAGTCCATCCCAAGGATGGCATCAAAATCTATCAGATCAAGTTCTATAAGGTCTGCCATAGTTTCCCTACTATGAATAGACACGACATAATTTCTATACACCCTTCTAACAACAATAGAATCACCTACAGGAGTAGAAACAGAGAAGGGTTCTATAATAACTTCGGGCTCAAACCCAAAACCAACAGCCACATAAGGGGTCACATAAGATAAAGTAGACTTGGGATCAAGAAATACATAAACATCACGAGAAAAGATTAGTAACATACCGGTGACAACATCTGGTGAAGCTTCCGCCTCCTGGTGGGTTATTCAAAGAATATAACCGGTTGCAACCGCTCCCAGTAGCAGAAGGGGAACCCTTAGAAAGAGGTGCTGTGGAGGTAGCTTGGTACTTAGCCCACCCCCCCACATTTTCTCCAACAGAAGGACAATCTCTCTGAAGGTGACCCACTTTGCCACAAGTATAGCAGTGTCTCCCCTCAAACCAGAACTTCCCTAGATGATTCATTCCGCAAAACTCATACCACGGATAAGTACGCAGCTGCTAGGCCACACTATCCTAAGACTATGTATCTAGAGCTTTGGTTCCATAAGAAGTCTGAAAACTCTGAGATTTTCTATCTGTCGGTGATCTGGGTACTAGGGTGCTGGTTGTTGACTTTGTATTATTCCAAAACTTCTTCTTCTTCGACCACTCATTACCCCAGTTACCACTCTGCAGTTTACTCTGGTGCTAGTCCGCAGATCTAGCTCTCCTAGCCTATCTATCTTTCTCTCTGGATTCAAAAATCTTTTTCTTATTCTCTTTCACCTGCTGCATATAAATGGTCAGTCGAGCAAAGTCTAACTCCTTATTCAACATAGCCCCCTGGCACTCAAGTACCAGGTTATCAATAAGGACAGATGCAAATTTCCTCATTCGGGCTTTCATATTACTAGTCAACTCTGGAGCATAGCGGGATAGTTTATTAAAATTAAAAGTGTACTCCTGGACACTCATACTGCCCTGCTTTAGATTCATAAATTCTTCTGCTTTGGTCTCCTTTAACTCCAGAGTAAAGAATCCATCAAGGAAAGCTTCCATAAATTCCCCCGAAACTGTTGGCTCAGCGCTCTCACCTTTTGTATCTTCCCAGTCTGCATACCACTAATTCACAACTTTCTTGAGTTGGTAGGTTTATAGTTCCACCCCTTCAACCTCATCCACATGCATCACCTTAAAGATTTTTTCCATCTCATCCACGAACTCCTATGGATCTTCCTTCACCTTGGTGCCAGTGAACCTAGGTGGGTTCATCTTCATGAAATGTCTAACTCTAGTAGACCCAACATCTTTCAATTGTTAAGCCTAGATAGCTACCTACTATGTCAGCATATGAATAGACCGTCTGAATTCTACATTTGAAATATCTCCCTGAGCAGTCGGGGGACAGTTGACATTAGTCCGTGGAGCTTGAGGTGGACTCATCGGGATTGGAGGGACTCCCAGAGTAGGGATAAATTCTTGAGTGTGAGCCCTATTATGGGTCCGCATCCCATGGGTGGTACGGACATCATCAGCCTGAGCATTCTAATCGATGATTCGATGTGGAGGCATAACTGTGTTTCTGAAATACAAGTGATCATTGATTAGGGGACAGTTCAGACTCTGAAGCATGAACTAGATCACAAACAAGGGAAACATTTCCTAAACGCCTTGTATCCACTTGCTTATAAGTGTGGCGTCCTACACACCCCTAAACAGGACTCTACCCGATGTGATTTCATAGACACCCTGGGACCATGAACCATACTTTTATACCAAGTTTTTCATGACCCGAACCATGGCCTGGCTGTGACAACCATTTTGAACCATGAAGGCCCGAAACACCCCTATTTGTTTGGTAATCATGCACCTAATTCATATAATCAAAGTAATGTGGAAAAAACACAATTATTTAGAAACATAGTCATAAATATAAAAAGAAATAATAATGAGGAAATAAGGTTCCCCGTAATATCAATCAACCTCTAAACAACTGTCTACGAAAATCTCTAACAAATGACTGAGTCAAGTAACTGTATATAAATTGGGACAAGGCCCCCAGTAGACCCCAAAACTAAATATAAGATAAAAGGACTGTAGGACATAAGACCTTCCGAAACATAGAAGGCTCACTACTTGTCTCTACAACTCTGTCTGGATGATCTACTAATTCTGTTGACCCCTTGACTGGGCCTCTGAACCTGAGAGGTTGGAGAGGGGATGTGGTCAGCACAAAAGTACTGGCACACAGAGATAACAAAACAAAACATAATATTTTTACTAAATATAGTTGAGAGCCATTATAAAGCAAGTTCATATCACATCATATGAAAACATATAGGCATAATGCAATAGTTTCTCAACAACAATGAAATACAAATGAGCTAGGTAGAATACACTACATAATTTACACCAACTGTCAAACCTCGGTTGCCACCAAGATTAGAGTATAAGTGAGGAAGAGACACACAAGACCACGAAGCATGGTGTCTCACCTAATGGTCGTGCCCTAGATCACTTAGCCTAGGCTCCTACCAATAGTCCCAATTTGGGAATAACGTAAAGTCAAGTACGCAAGATCACTTAGCCTGGTACCAAATTTTTATGTCGGCAAACATGATTTCCAGTGATGACCCCTTACACTCAAATGCCTTCTTTGGGCATCCACCTATCTCATGTAAAATCAATGCATTTAAACTTTATTTAATTCTATCATGTATCATATTCTGTAGGGTATCATCATACCAGACTTGCAAGTCATTAATACCAAATCCACATATACATAATCATGTAGAAACCAAGGTGCTTCATCATTTACAAGTGGTGAACAATGATTATTTTAAATTCATGTTCTCTTTTGTTGGTCATAATATGATATGGGCTATGAAAAAATTATCAAAGGAATTTGAAAGCAATTTATCATTCATATTTATCAAAATTTCCATGGAAAATCTCAAATCACATATGCATGGATTCAACCATTGAAGTATATAGGCAAACAATTCCTATGACATAAAGAAAAATGACTTACAAATCATATTGAAAGTAAGTTATTAGCATTTGATTGAAAACCCCTATTCTAAAGCATGCATGTTCATAAAAACTACACCCATGAGATTTTAGGATAACCCCACGTACCTCGATTACTATGAATATTAGATGCTTCTCTAAGCCTATGTTGAGAGAATTCCAAATTTACAATTAGCTCCTAAAACCCCCAGTTGAATCTCGAGTTGCTTGGGTTTTTATTTTGAAACCCTAAGGAGAATCCTTGAGCACCTTTGATTAATAAAGGTGTATTTTGGGGCTCTTGGAACAGAATTTTGTGTTTAGGGCTAAGTAAGGGTGGAAAAGGACCATTTTGCCATAAAAATGGAGTGTTTAAGTCACTTGAATTCTTTACATAGGGGCCGCCCATTCCAGCACCTATGTTCACATAGGCGCTGCCTAGGCTATCGCCTATACTTTCCAGTGACCATGGGCGATTGTTAGGCGACGCATATCACTTTTAAAGGCCATAACTTCATGCTCAAGTGTTGGATTTTAGGAAAATTAGTATCGTTGGAAAGATAACTCGAAGAACTATTATTTGAAACATAGTAGGCTCCCTAATTCAACATATACAGAGAGTTAGGGTCAATGGAAGCAGACATAATTTACAACATCCACTAAAACTTAGTCGACCGAAATAGTTTCAACTCGTCCTTGAGTTGAAGGACCTCTATGGTCTAAATTTATGCTTGAATGGATTCACATTATATATAAATAATTACCATACCATATTGGCATAGGATTTTATGGCTTCAGGGTTTATCAACACATCAAAATCATGGTCTATATTATAGCTCGAAATATGGGGCATTACAGACGAAGTTTGTGAATTCCTTGACAATGTGTATTCCCTTTTTGGTTGAGTATTATATGAAGTTTTATCTTCAGAAGATTGTGAAGCTGCATAGGGTACCTGTATAAATCATTTCAGATCGTGGTACATAATTTATTATGTAATTTCTAGCTGTCTTTCTAGAAAGTGTTGAGTACTATGGTTAGTCTAAGTACTACTTTCTATCCATGTTATTATAGGCAAGAAAAGAGAACTATTAAGACATTGGAGGATATGATTTGGGCCTGTGTGATTGACTATGTTACCAAATGGGTTGACCATTTTCCTTTGGTGGATTTTTCTTAAAAAAATAAATACCATATTAGTCTTTGTGTGGCCTATTTTTAGTTGTTGTATGGTAGAAGGTATAGATCTCCTATTTGTTTCTTTGATCTTTGTGATGCAAACATGTTTAGATTGGATTAGGCTTATCAAGCCTCAGAAAAGGTCATGCTGATTTTCAATAGGCTTAAGGCTTCCCAAAGTAGCCAAAAGTCCTATGCAGATGTTAGGTGTATAGACTTAGAGTTTTAGATTTGGAATAGGGTGTTCCATAAATTTTCTCTTATAAAGGGAGTAGTGCGATTTTGCAAGAAGGGGAAACTCAGTCCTCGGTTCATTGGTCCTTATGTGATTTTTTGAAGGGTAGGTAATGTTGTTTATGAGTTGGAGTTCCTATCTAGATTAAGTTTGGTTCATCTGATATTTCTTATTTCTATGTTAAGGAAGTCTATTGTAGATCATTCTTCGATTGTTCCTTTAGGGAGATTAGGTATTTTAGATTCTCACTCTTATGAAAAGGTCCAGGTTGAGATATTAGATAGGCAAGTTCGTCGGCTGTGGACCAAACAAGTGGCCTTAATTATGGTACTATGGAAAAACCATATGGTGGAAAAAACTTCTTAGGATGTAGAAGAGGACATAAAGTCAAAGTATCCATATCTATTTTCCGCTTCTGGAAGTCGTATGGATGGTATGTGTTGTTTAACACCTCTTTATTTTCTGAGTTTGTTAAAGGAAAGAGTAATATCTTTGCATCATTATTTTCAAACTTTGTCAAAAGGATGTTTGATAAGGCAGATGACTCTGTGTATGGTTACCCCTACTTTGTCCATCATTTAAGGACAAATTTTCCTAGTAGGGAAGATAGAAATATCTTGGGTTTTGACTATTAGAAAATTTCCTAGAATTCTATTCTGTAGACCCAATACGACTCATGGGTATGAGTCATATGTTTGGGTATGAGTGGCATGGTCCTATCACATGCTAACCAGTGTTACTTGGTAAGATGGTTTTGTACACTAGAATGGGTGCAACTTAGGGGTATAAGTGTAGGGCTTGGTATGAATCGTATGGTGGGCAGTGTTTGATACTTCGGGTATTTGATTCTTCCAGGGATAATGGTCATTATTATAAATCATATAATGTGGTTACCATTTTTTTAGATGATTCTTGTACTTGACATTGTTTAATCCAAGTTTGAGGCTTAGATACAAGTGGTAGGTACCAATCGTAGAGGAGGGTACGATGCGTATAGATCAGTTGTATCCCTATGATGGGATTTTTAAGAGATTTAAGTTGGAGTATTCTAGTCATTTCCCTACATACCCTAACTAGGATCCACAACTTCTAATACACATTGAAGGTTATTTACCCTAGGATTCTATTCATTAACACTTAGAAACTATTCATTTGGTTGTAGAACTATTTTCTTTCTTGATATATAATAATCCCAAAAAATAAATTATCTCTTTCTCTTTGGTTTTGGTTTTATTCCTTTCGCTTACATAGATATATATCAAAGTAAGAATTTGACATAGGGTGCTAAGAGGGGGTCCCCTTTAGATAAGGGCATGGAAAAAGCTATAATCGAAAAGGGCAAAGAATCAACCTCCAAAGTAGTCCAAAACTGACCGAAATTAGAAACCAAAATGAGTTTCCTTTTGAAAAAAATAGCTTAGAGGAGTCCAGTGTGATGAGGCTCCTAGTAAGACACTGCGACCATTCACTAACATGTCACCGAGTGTCTAGTGTGCCACAAGCAGTCTTTACCATCCTTTACTCACTTTTTATTTTTGCATTGGGGATAATGTAATGATTTTTAGTAAGGGTGGGGTATCTTATTCTACATTTAATGGTCTGTACCTATTGATTTCAGTTGATGGAATGGGTTGGGGGATAGTGGCGATATACTCTAATTTTCTTAAATTTGATGGTTATTTATCTTTTGGGGGGCTTGTTCTTCATGATCAAAATTTCATGGATGTGGCACTTGTTAGGAATATTGAAGACTATATAATCTATTTCCCTAGGTGGGCCTCTTTCATGCGCTTTATGTTAATGAGATACCCGATTGTGATTGTTGTGGTATTGATGGTGTATTTAGAGTTATTCTTACAAGATTTTTTCCACATTTTTTGGTATCCATTTATATAAACACTGTAATACCCCACATGTTTCTAAGCTAGGAAGTGAAAAAGTATTCCTACAAATGAAATCTCCTGTCTTGTGATTCATACTTGAGTACATGACTTACAATGAATATCCTAGTGATAGGATAGCTTATGATGCACTAAGCATGTTCATATGAGTCTCTCAAGGTAATACAAGCTAAGAGTTTTTGAATCCTTCATGTTTTAGTGTTTAATTTTTCAAGGATCATCTTTGAACGAGTAGAACTCAATGTTAATATGGTATTTTGCTGATTTAGACCCACAAAATTGTAGAGAATCGAATTAGCTTTCCAACGATACCAATTTCACCTTAATCCAATACCCGAGCAAAAAGTTATGCCCATTTTCATGAGAGACAGTAAGGATAGGCGATTGGTTAGGCGCCACCCAACCTAGCTTAGGCAATCACTTTGGCACCGCCTAAGTCAGTTCTAGGTTCCAAAAACACTTTGTTTTGAGTTATTTTAAGGGTAATTAAGTCTTTTAAAACTCCTTACATGTCCCTAAACTTAACCCTATGAAATATTTAGCTTCTAAACATATTACAACCCTATTATCATCTCAAAGTTCATCATCCAAGAACACTAAAAGAGAAAAACAACTAAGGTTGCGTAACTAAGCTTGAAGATCCGATTTCAATGAAATTCCTTCGTCAATTATCAAGAATCTTCCTTCTAAGGTATGCGTAAGTTGATTTATGGATCCCTTTCATCCATAAAGCTCAAAAACCCTCTTTTTCATTATAAAGTATGATTTCTATATTGTTAGGTGTTGATGATAATGTTGTTGATATTGGCTGATTCCCAAGATAGAATCTTTTTATGATTTTTTTTGAATTTCATGATATCATATGAAATGGAAACATGTAAATTTGGTTGTTCATGATGTATAATTTCATGATTTCACCTATGCTTCAGATGTTCATGTAAGGTGCTTGATAAAATGCCTAAGAAACTAAAAATCATGCAATATAGCTAAATTGTGACTAAGTGAAGGATTCATAATATGCCCTTACATTCCAATGACTTCTATATTGATAATGTGCCTTGTAAATGTTGTTGGAATGTTCATGAACTATTCTTTTGAGAATATGCTATGTTTACTTGCAAATCCTACTTATGAACAAGATGTATGATAACCATGCAATCCACGTGAACTTTCTTGCTATTGGTATGTGTTGCCAATATGATTATGCAATGAACATGATATTAAGATTGTGCAAGTACTTCCATGTGATATGAAATCCTTTCCATGCAATACATTGTTGATAACCATGCTTAGTATGAGAACCTTACTTATGATATTATAAATTATGGACTCTACTCTTATGATCAAGTCAGTCATATGTGTCGGTTTCCTTCCATCGAGTTCTGGGGGTACTTGTACCCAAAAACTATAGCTGTGTGCCTAGATCCATGTCATGTTTCACAATATCCAAAATCAAGTTATGATTCTATAGACTTCAGTCAGTTATGTGACTGAGAAAAACCTCATGATCTTAGCCAGTTGTCAGATATCAGTAACATTCTGCTGTCAATGGAATTCAGTAAGATTAAGTCATGCACAGTCAGTTATTCATGTTTAGTCCCTCTAGATGGGAGTAGAGGTTAGCACCGAGTGAACCCAAGGATAGGAACTCACCTGCCAGTTTAGGGTGTGATTCTTAGTAGTCATCCTTATGTTCCAGAACTACATAGCCAGCGTAGGTTAGGACATCTTAACCTGTTAGATTAGGGTTGATGAGGTGGCTTAGCCCGTCAATTTAGGGTTCCCACCGTTCTCATTGAGTACTCACCAGATAAGGGTCACTCATAGGCTGTCCTTACTCATGTCATGGTATTGACACCCCTCTAGTTGGGGCAGAGATTGTACCCCAGCTTATCCATAACAGAATACATGGGGCATGTTGGTTAAGCACTACTTCCCACAGTTTCAGTATCAGTCTCAATTAAAGAACTCAGGGTGTTCTTCAGATTTCAGTATATACAGGACTGTCAGATACAGTCGTCCATGTCATCAGTTTTAGTACCAGTCATGATAGTTATTAGTAAACCATGTATTAGCTTACAGGTCATGCTATCATGTATTCATGGTCCCAGTTTCTATATATGTGTGTTTGCACTCCAACATTCATATTAGTCAGTCAGTGTTGTTCATGCATAAAACCCTTTATGTTCAGCCGACCTTCCTCATATACTTAGTACTCCAGTTGTACTGACGCATTTGTGCTATGGTGCTTTCGTTTCATGTTACATCATAGGTTTTGAGACACAAGCTCTAGCCCAGCAGTAGCGATAACATTCTAGTCACAGAGACATAGTGAGTCCTCATTGATTCAAGGATAATATGATTTGATATATTTATTTCTTCAGTTTAGTTTTACGGAGTTAGTTGGAGACATGTTCCTTCAACTCCTTATCCAGATAGTTTAGAGGCTATCAAATTTACGTTCAGATTTATGTTTAGATTTACGTTCAGATTTATGTTTAGATTTACGTTCAGATTTATGTTCGGATTTACATTCAGATTGAGTTGTTTTGGGTGTTTTCACCCACATGATTGTATTCAGTTGAACCTTATGGCCTTACAGTTCTATGTATTCCGCATTATTATATCATGATTTGCAGATACAGGTACAAATATCAGTCATGGGTTAGCTTGTGGTCCCTCGGGGTCATGAGCACCGTGTAGCATTTCGGTTCAGCAAATCAGGGTTTTACACACATGTACAATACACTCTAAGGGTTTTCATCATATCTCGGTTCATTCCCAAGGAGCAAAATTTTTTTCTTTTCCTTTTTACTTTTTATCTTTACTTTAGTTATTTTTTGTGTTAAACCGAGTAGTAGTTCACCCATGTTGGATGATAACAAGACATTCTTAGTTAAAGTAATTAGTATTTTGAGTTGATTTGGATGATGAAAAAGTTAAAAATTTCATTCAAAGTGTCATTGGAAAAGAATGAAATTGGTTTATAGTTTTCTTATTAAAAAGGAATAAGAATGGTTGCAAAATTTGTCTTGAGTAAGACAATTAAATTTAATGTTTTCCTCTCTCTTTACGAGGATAATTCTTTAGCACGGAGTAACTTATTAATCTAAAATTGGTTAAATTGGTTGAGAGATGACTTTTTGATCTATGAGTATGATACCTTCTTTGGTCAGATCTTTGAATAATTCTTGTACATATGTATAGTATAAAACTTACCCAAAGTGTATTAAAAGAAAAATCCTAGGAAATCTTGGTTTTGAGGATGACCCAAGGCTATTTTGGACCAATCACATGGCAAAATTCAATCCATAACATTGATCATTATTAACCTTTTTAGGCTTTTGCCCTTTATTCTTTCATCTTTAGATGATATCCATGCTAAAACAGCTAAACCACTTTAGAGAAACTCTCTTTTTTCACTTAACCTACTTTGATGAATTGCATTATTCTAAGTAAGTATATGTAGGTGAAAGCTTCAGTTTGAGGGATGTGTAATGATGAGATTAATTTAAGGTTATTTTAAACCTGTAGTTTTGGTGAAGATTGTGATGTGCTAAGATAATTTATTAAAGGTGTACATTAGGTTGTGGAATCATTTGCTTATGTGATAAAAGATATGACTGATGACCATTTTGAATGACCTAGCCCATTGAACTTGACGAGAAATAAATAAATAAAGGGCTATGAAAAGCTTAAAGAGAGAACATCTCTTGAAAAATCGAAAAAAGTGAAGAAAGATAATTGTTTGTTGGATTTGTATGGTAATTACTAAGCTAAAAGTTAAGAGAAACATAGGTAAATGACTTGAAGGTTAATAACGTGGATGATTTGTGAGACTTGAGGTAGAACAGGATAAGTAGGGTCACTATAGGAGATATTTTAGTCACTTGATCAATAATTTCCTTCCCGCACTTTAAACCTTCATCTTTACCTACAAGACCTTGGTGATACAAAACTAAGTATACATTAGTGGTGAACAAAACAAAGGGCAAGCCTATGGTTCTATTCATTGTACTTCAATTTCTTTGATAGAGTGAGTGTGAATTGATTCAATATTTGGGATCCTTTTATATATTAAAATATCTTTTTTTCATGGAGTTAACTCTTGCATGTGAAAAACATTGATACTTTGGGTTAGAGGGTGATGTACTACTTCAAATTTGGGTAAATGAGCAAGTTAAGTTGCATTTTGAAGATTGATATGATCTTTGAAGATTTTTTGTCACCTCTTGAGAAGCGTTGTTGATTCGAAAGGTGCATTTGACACTAAAATGCATTCTTGCTTCGTAGATATGTGCTCATAATAAAATGTGGTTTATTTGTTGACATGAGATGTTTGAGAGGTCTTTGTTAATCTTTGATAGACTAGATATTTAGGATAGCTTTTATTTTTGTGGTTTGATTCCTAAATATCCAATCTTATGAATAGTTCTTGGGTTCTTAAGGACAAGCAATAGATTAAGTTTGGGGTTTGATAAGCCGTTAATTAGACAACTTGTTGGCACTTTTTAGGCTTAAATTATCATGATTTTTCCATTGATTTAGTGTTAATATCATTTGTAATGCTCATTTATGCAGGTAAATATTGAAAATGAAGATGTGCAAGCCATTCAACTCAATGGGAGGTCAAATATAGTAGAAAAGAAACATTAAATTTCACATGGATATCGACCAAGAGGCCACCTGTGTGCACTGGTAGCCACAATGGACAAACCAGTGACATCAGTGCATAAGTTGCGCCCCATCTACAACTAAAATTCTCCCCATCTGCCTTTGATTCGCTCATAAAGATCACAAGTGTGGTTGCATTTTGGTAATACTTGGAAAATATGAAAATGGGGTCAAAAGGGTTTGTTTTAGATTATTTCCTCTATTATTTAACTATTTTTGTACTTTTGTTGAGCTAAGTAACATTGTAGAGACTCTCAAGAGAAGAATGAGTAGTTTTTATTAATGATTTATTGAAATTAAGTTTGGACATTGTATTCTCTTTACTTTTTATGGATCAACTTGAAGGAAATTTTTGTATATCACTATTTTCACTCAATTTGAGTAACTAATTCATCATATAGGGGTTCTATTTAAATACATTGTGATTAGTACTTGGGTTTTTTTATTTTTCTTCCTAATTAGCTATATGATATGGATTTTCCATGCATTAGCTATTTTAACAATGAATTTGTGGTTTCAAACCCCTATTACCTTTAAACCAATATCATCCTTGATAGTGAGGATATGGATGAGGAATGGATGTGAAAAATAATTTGAATTAGTTCATTTAATATAATCTCTTATACATAAGGATGTTAATTGAGGCCATATATTGATAAAATTGTTACACTTATGAGGTATTCAAAAGAATCCATTTGTGTTATTTGGCTTTTTATTGATAAGTTGACACTAAAATTTCTAGATCTAGCCTACCCATGACTTTTAGGTAAATTTTGAAAAATAATCAATTACCCATGCATGAAGCCTAATCTAATAAGGTAGAACCCTAAGTCTCATCTACACTTTGTTAATCTCTTATTCTTTGTAGCTTCAAAATAGTATTCTAAAAAAATTAAAATTTTTAAATACAAGATCATTCAAACAAACCCCCATGCTTACATTTATTATTATTTACTATGCATTATAGCTCAAATCCTAGTTGACTTCTAACACTCAAAAGCATTGAAATCATGTCTTCACTCTCTATGGATTCGACCCCAACCTCCTTTGTGTTACTATATTAATGACTATAGCTTAAATTCTCATACGGTGAAATCTAAGCATCATGTTATGATAAGATGGGTATCTCATTCTTTGACTTAGTTTTCATGCTTATTTTAGTTTCTTTAGATTTAGGATTGGTATTAGTGGAATTAGTTTCTTGGATATGATAAACTCTTGAGTTTAGGGAAAAATAAGAGATACTTTTTCTAAAAATATGAGGCGCATATATGGTGAAATATAGGGGAAGAATCATACTTGGTTGTATGTTGTAGTTAAATTAGTTATGTTGAATTATTTTGATAGTTTTTAGATAATGAATGTATCAAATTATATTTAAAAGAGAATTTCCTCAAGACTATAAAATATTTCAAAAAGGCATGGCCAAACATAACCCTAGCTCCATCTTCAACTCCAACTCCAACACCAACTGTAATAAAATTGGTTTTCATGACCAACCTCCTACTTAGTTATATACTATGAATATACATGTAGAGTTCAGAAGTAGTATTTAGCAATGAGTGAAATAGGGTTTCCAATAGCTAAAGTTCAAAAACTACATGCCACCATATGTAATATTTTGCAAAGATGGGCTCAGTTTAGCAGATCTATGTCAGTCACGACATTACTCCTATGGAAAGGTATAGTGTAGCTCCCAGACAAGGAGTATATGTCAGACTATAGGTGTGCTCAAATGGTTTATGTTGGTTAAGAGACCCTCCCACAAAATTAGTTTTATTGTGACTTGTTCATGACCCATAGTTTTAAATAGGCTGAATTTTTTCATGATTTACAAGTTTCTCTCATTATCTTAAAGCATGGTTTTACTATAGGATCATCATACACCATATTACCCTATTTTTGGATAAATTGTTCAATTCAACATGATTTTAATTTTTCAGCATTTGTATGTACAATATTTATTACTTGCATGTCTTAGATACTTAGTATATTCTAAGTACTAACTTCATCTTTTTGTTTTGTCCTATATACTAGTATGATATTAGTTCCAGTGCATAGACTTAGACTCACAATTAGATATGCTCCAGTCCCAGTTAAGATATATATGTGTTAAGTCCTCATCATTAAATGATAGTTTATTTTATTTATGTTTTACCAGACTCTATTTAAATTTTAGCTATATGGAGTAAGCTAGGGACTTGTCCCACCAACAGGTCATTTTAATTATAGGCTTTCTAATAAAGTTAGATATTTTAATATAATATTCAGTAGAGATTTGATTTTGCATTAAATATTTTAAATATTCTAGTAATTCCCATGTTTTAGCTTCCACTCGGTTAGTTAAGTTTATGATTTTGTGTCCTACTAGTGCCATTTGTTAGATCGAGACTAGTTTTTGTTCAAGATGTCATTTTTGGGTTTGCAGAACCATTTATTTGGGTTTTGAGGCCTTTTTATGTGTTTTAGTATTGGTAGGAATATTTATAAAGTTTGGCATAGATTTGACTTTTGTCAAAACTTAATGATGATAACCTTCATTAGTAACTTTGATGGATCAATTGAGGCCAAAACATCAAAATTATGCTGGTTACATAGTTGGCTTATTTTCATAGCATCTCAATAAATTTTTGAGGGTTGATTTCTAGTTAATAAGTTGATTGCATCAGCTCTTTTTGCTGATAAATAGGGTAACCACTTTGACGACCTAGAAACACATTTTTGTAGAATTATCAGCAATATAATCTCTTTTTTGTGGAACTAAGTCAGACCAATATGGATCATACCAACAGTTTCTTATCCGCATCAACAATATCACATGAGTGGTTATTTTGTCTACTTCAGCGTTCTCGCTACTGAGAAACGGGCCAGCTTTTGCTACGGCCCACAAGGCTTAGGGATTTTTTTATTTTAGTGTTTCTTTTGCTTCAGGAAAACCACATTTCCAAAAAAATATTGCTGTTAAAGTGGAACTCATGTTACTTAAAAGATGATGTATTCTCTTTTTCACTTTATTCATCCATTCCTCAAAATTTAAGCTTCGAAACTTAATTATTTGAGATTCGACGAAGATTTTCAGATTTTTTTCCTCAAGGGAGTTTCTAATTACTTATTACATATTTTCTAATGAGTATTTACTGATTTTATCCTCAAATTAGGGCCTTTTGACTTGAAATTTAAGGGTCTTCCTAGTATGTTTAAGAATGGATTTTCAATGACTTCAAACTAGAATTTAATTTTCATTTTTTTATGAAAAAAATTAGATTTGAACTTCATAAGTTATGGGTGAATTGATTTTCTTATAAAATTTTAGTTTAATCCATAAGATCTTCAGGTTTTTTGGGTTGAATTTTGAGACTCAGATTAGAACATTGGCAATTTAAGTATCATTACACTAATATTTATTAAAAGATCTTTTTTTGGTAAATTGGTTGCATTTTGAAGCTCTTCAAAAGGGGAAGGTGAGTTTGTCAGCATTAGAGTCTAGTACTTCAACTTCAAGTCTGGTTATGACTTAACTTTGTTTAGACTTTTCTTGGATAGGGGATTATCATGTAAAGTATTCTATGAATTAGGAAAATTTAGTGTCTTGTGAATTATATGAGACGGATGATTATTGTAATGCCTGATACAAGGCTTATGTCATCTTTGATGATATTAGAGTTGGATCCTTAATTTATGTTGAGCCTTATAACATGTGTTCATGTATTAGTTATTAATCTAATATGTTGGATATTTCCATTGTAAATGATATAATTTTTTCACTTGTGTGTTCATGAATACTCCTTCATCTAATGGATATCTGAAAAGTGATTTTGTTTGAAAATTGATTGTTAAATAAATTAATTGATTGTATTCATTAAACAGTGTGTTTTGATATTCTATGTGGTCTTTTGCATTTGATAGATGAGGTTATATGATGTTATCAAGTGAATTAATGTGATTTTATATGGCCCTATTGAGTCTCACATATTTCCTATCATAGTGTAATAAATTCTTGGAGGGTTTAATGATTGGCTTTAGCCATTGAATATCATTATATATCTTATGTTGTGATATATTATTCTTATGATTTAAATTTATCATAATATTTATGTTACTGAACTGCTAAGACCTTTCTACTTGCATACTTATTATGTTTTTATTTTTTACCCATTAATGTTTTTCTGCTTAGGTTTGGTTGGCTTATAATTCCTATTGAGTACATGTAGATCATACTATCTCATACTTTTATTCATCCTTCATGTACATATATTGTTTCGAGTGTAAGATTCTACTCCTAGAGTTTGGCCCATTATAATCTATCTTTTTTGCTTTCAGTCAATTTCCACTTCCATATATAGAATTATGTATTTATTTATTGTAGTTAGGCTTAGAGTCATTCTGGTATATTCCTAAAAATTAAGTCTTAGGATATTTCGGTGTTTTATTTAGTTCCTTTCTATTATTATAATTGTCATTGATGTTTTCTTAAGTATGGGATATGTTACTTTATTTAATCTAAATTTTTGATTGCTTTGAGTTTTAAAATCAGGCTTACCTATGACAGTAGGGGTGGGGTATATGTCATCACAACTTTAGGGTTTTGGGTCATGAAAAGTTAGTATTTGAGTAATATAATCACTAGTCTCAAGAGTACAAGAGTTGATGCCAACTAGAGTTTCCCAGATTGGTACGCTATTGTTTGTATCTATCAACAAGATACTATGTTAAGAATTATTTGATCCTTTGATTTTGTGTTGTGCACACTATTCACTACTTGAATTTTAAACTTTGTATTTTACTTTTTAGTAGATGGTGAGAATATAATCTACTATTACCAATGGTGATTAGCTTGCACCCACTGCTTAAAACTTCTAAGACTCTAGGTTCGAGGTTTTAGTCATTTATACTTTGGGTAGTCAATGTCTAGGGGTCCCCCTTTGAGTTTTTAGACCATGCGGGTAATCTAAATCTCTCATCCACACAATATATAGTCCAGGGTAGAAGATGGGTTTTTTAGTTGGGTCATATTAAAATGTATTTCCCCTGTGGGAAGGGTCACCAAAGTAGAGTTCTAAGATATAGGATGACATGGCACCAAAACCACCCGATAGATGAGGTGCACCTTATGAGATAGATCGTCCATATAGGGTGCTATTAGTAGAGCCTAGACAGTTTATTGTTGTTGTCATGGACTTCCTTAGTTTAGGGGTGTACGTGGTCAGTGCAATGAATTCTTGGGTAGAACTGAGGTAGAGGCATTTGATGCAGTTCTCACAGGTACTATCCCAATTTGTCATCGACCTACTCTAGTATAATTTGAACTTGGATCTATTTTATCCTATATATGTGCATATTTTTCTTTGGGTTTTGATATGATATGTGAATTCCTTTTCATGCTTATTTGTATTTATACCCCTATAGGTGATGCTTTAGTTGTGGATCGGGTGGATTGATCCTGTGTTATGAAAGCTTCTTGTTATGACACTTGGGTAGAATTGATTATTTTTTATATGTTGAATTTTGATTTGATTTTAGTTATTGAGTGGCTTCCCTGTATCATATTTTATAAATTGTCTTTCCAAGATAATTACTTTTGTTATGTTAGGTGTACCGAGGTTAAAATGGAATGGTACTTCAATTTTGTATAGTATAGGGTTATATCTTATTTTCTAACGGATTATGAGGAAGGGATGCCTTTCTTAGATGGCATACGGATGTTCCTTGGTTTTACATAATATTTGATGTTTAAAACAAGGAAGATATGATAGTTCTAAGGCACATTAACATAGAAATGTTATGTTTTCTAGTACTTGTAGCGAATACAGTCTCTGGGAGTTCAAAATTAAAAAAAAATGCAACACTGAACCTAGGAGCATAAAACAAGCCTTCAGAAAAAGGGTTGAATCTAAGGATGGGTCATATTGGGCTATCATTGGAAAAAAGTATAGGATGTGAAAGTTAAAATATATTAGATGACAATAACCCATGACTCATTGTGAGAAATAATGAATACATCTAGAGGGTCATACAAAAAAGATCCTAAAAAGTATAAAATCAAGTTTTAACCAATTTACATACGACGAGAAATCCTCAGTAATGAAAAGATGGATAGTCCTAGAGATATTACAGGAAATACAATCAAGTAATCATCAAACAATGAGTAGAAAGGATCGATCTTCATAATCGATGATGAATTTTCCTGTCGTTGGTCTAAAATTTGACACTACAATCCTATTATGTGTAGGATAAGTTTTGTTTTGTCTATAAATACCTTTCCTGGGTTTTACTCTATTAATTATGCATTCATAAAATCTTTTTAGTCATATAAACACAATAAATTGTTTTTTCAAACACTTAAGATATTACATTTTGATTCTTGGTTATTTACCTTTCCTCAACAATTCAAGTGTCTGAATTTCTTCTATTTTGTTTGTAAGCTTATGATTATGAATTCATAGAACAATTCTTATTGTGAAATTATAAATATGAGTAGCGATATACTTATACTAAGGTTGTGGGAACCATGATGAATTAATGATTTAGGAAAAGTACTTAGTGATTCCTTAATGGTGTTTCTACATATATTGTTCTTGTCTTAATATTGATTGCTTTTTAATTATCACAAACTTAACTTGCCTTATCCTCCATTTCTAGAACAAGGGTTAAATAATGTGAATAAAAGATTAACAACAGAGATTTGAGGCTTGCAATCCTCATCTAATAACTTGACCTTGTTTAGGAATAGTTAATTTAGTATTAAAGGCACGGATTAGTAAACACTGGTAGAAGGACCAAGTCATGTGGTAATATCCATATATCTACATGACCAAGCATTTAGGCGAACTTAACTTACAAATCTTGAATTGTAAGAACCAAGAAAGATCACCAGTACGACATGCTTAATACATTATGAAATTAGTGGGAACACAATCCTAGTTAATTCATATTAATTAAACAACCATATTAATAAATATATTATTTCTTGATTATGTTTTTTATACTAATATTATTTCTTACAAAACTCACCTTTCTGAAATAAATTTACCAATATATTAAATGGTTGTAGATCTTGTTGTTATCCATATTCTTTATAGGATCAACCACAACCTTTTTTAGGTTATATATTTAATTCAACAACTGCTTTATACTTCATAGCAAGTTATAATTTGGCGAAAATGTAGTTATTGTTTTTTGTAACGCCCCAAATCTAGTACCAGGAATGATACACGGTGCTCATGACCCCGAAGAACAACAAGCTAACCTATGACAGATATTTGTGCCTATATACTACATGATATATTGTATATCCCAAAAACATAAAATAAAAAGACTAAAGGTTCAAACTATAGCATAATATCTGATAAAATATAACATCTGGGATGGGTTACAAATGCCCAAAACAAAGCGGTCTAAACATACTGTTGTCTGAAAATCCTTTGAAAGATAATTGTCTGAATAAGGAGATAATAGGACATGTCTCCAACTAATAAACTAATTAATGAGATAATAAAGAAATGATCATGTCCTCAAAAGATGAGGACTCATTGCTAACTCTGACTGTAAAGACTAGAATGCTACCGTTGCTTTGGATCTCGTGCTTCTGAACCTATGGTATAAGAAACCATAGCACAAAGGAATCGTACTATGAAAGTATTGGTATGCATATAAGGTAGGCTGACTGCAAAGGGTTAACATGCATGATCTATACTAACTGACTGAATAATATGAATGTGAGAATACATGCATTAATACATAACAACTGTAATTAGGGTCGTGATAACATGATTACTGCGTCTGAGTACTGATAACATGAGATACTGATAACTGCATAACTAAAATTACTAATACTGAGCGACTATATCTATCACTCTAGTTTCTGATGGAACTAGCTAATTTTTGCACTATTCTAAGTTGATTGTATCTGACAGCCCTAAATTCTGTAGAACTATCTAGTTATATTACTAAGACTGAATAAATGTATTTGACAGACCTGATTCTATAATTGAAAGTGTGAGAAGTAGTCATCTAACTGACATGCCCCTAATAAGCCATTATAGATGAGTTGGGGTCTAATCTGTACCCCTAATTGGAAGGGTGTCAATACTGCACCACTGGTAAGGACAATCTGTGAGTAACCCTCATATAACAGGTAAATCTAGTGAGATCGGTGGGAAACCTCATATAAC
The DNA here is from genome assembly GCF_002878395.1 of Capsicum annuum. Classification (NCBI taxonomy): domain Eukaryota; kingdom Viridiplantae; phylum Streptophyta; class Magnoliopsida; order Solanales; family Solanaceae; genus Capsicum; species Capsicum annuum. The sequence goes on from NC_061115.1 coordinate 92,651,463, forward strand.
ATGTTAACACACCGTATCTACCCTTGTATAATAGGCTATGACGTCTCAACCTACGCTGGCTACGTAATTCTGGACAGCAAGGATTGCTTCTAAGAATCTCACCCTCAAATAACAGGTGAATTCCCATCCTCGATTTTACTCAGTGCTAATTCCTACTCCCATCTGAATAGACACTAAACATGATTAACTGAATTGGACAAGACTGAATTCATGGAGTTCCGTTAGATGATGGAATACTATTGAGATTACTGAATTACTAAGCTTTCCTGAGTCACATGACTGACTGGGTTCTATGGACCATGGCTTGACTAAGGATATCGTGAAACATGACACTAAATCTAGGAACACAGCTATATTTTTAGGTACACGTACCCCCAAGAATCGATGGAAGAAAACTGACAAGGCATGATATTATTGAATACATGACCAACATCAATAATCCATAATACAATATTTAGAGATATTTCATGGGCATTTGATTATCATAGCTTGGTACGTGAATAAGATAGCATGTATACATAGCATAATTTCATAAGGTTAACTCATGAGCAATCCCACAACCAATTTCAATACAAAAGAATAACATCGAAGTCATTTTGAACATAAGGTTAAGGGATACATTGTCATTTGGTTCATAAATTAGCTATAGTGCATAATTTCTATCCCTTTAGGAATTTTATCAAACATTGTACATGCACCACTTAAGGCATAGGTGAAATTATCAAATTTCGCAAATCATAAACCACCAAATTCATAGAATTCAATTTATATGCTAATATAGTTTTCATAATTTCACATAAGGATCCCAACATGGGAATCAAACAACAACTATCACATAACTTAAGAAACCCACAACATAATAATCATGATTCATAATTTAAAACAGGGATCTTGAGCTTTATGGATGAAATGAATTCATAAACCAACACAACGCATACATTAGTTCTTGATTTAGTGAAGATTGATGAGAGATTTTCTTGAAATTAGATCCCCAATTGAAACCCTAGTTTGTTTTTGAGAGAAAATTGAGAGAAACTAGTATATTTTTGGTGAAGAATGGATAAATCATATGTTATTGGGTTTAAATAGGGGTGAGAAATTGACCCTTTTAACCTTGGACACGTCTTTTAAAATTGGTGAAAATTTCTCGACCTAGACCCCTAGCACGATGCGGCGGTATCATGTCGTGTCTCTTGAATTTGACAATTGTGAAATATGGGAATGGCGCGATGCTTATCCATCACGTTGCCACTTTATTTACGACCTGGAAGTTTGGTGTGACGTGGGAAAAATTGCGATGAGACACTGGAAAAAAGGACAATTTCCATTTTAGCTTGTGGTGCAGCGCGCCACTGACCAATATGACATTGTTTTATGATAGGAACTTGAAATAGTCATAACTTTTTACCCGGTTATCGAATTTGGGCGAATCTTATATCGATGGAAATGTTATTGAATTTCCCACATGACAAAATATGAAAATCTTAAAAATTCCTCATGGAATAAATATTATTCAATTTAGAACCTAATACTTGACATTTTTGGGATGAAATTAGTTAAGAAACTTTAGGGTATTACAATATCTACCCCTTGGGAACATTCTTCCTCGAATGTGACTAGCTGAGATAGGAGAAACGATAAGCTTAAGTACATGCTGATAATGAAAAACTGAAACATAATTGATATTTTTGGGATTTATACTGAGCATGCATATCTAATGCATGATTTCATGACTTAACTGACTAATGAACACATGATTGAGATTTCTGATAACTGAATTTCTCACTTGGAGAATGCATGTCTGATGTATGAACACATGACTAATCTTATGCATGAACATATGACTAATCTGATGCATGAACATATGACTGAATATGCAATGGTTCTTAGTACCAAGTTTAAAATCGAATCTTGAACATGAGACTAATACCAAGTCATAACTAAAATATGGACATGAAAACTGAAAAGATTAAGGAGAACTGTTACCTTGAGATAGATCTGAGTTGGAAGAAAAGAGGTGAGGATACTTGGTTTGGATATCTGCTTCTGCTTCCAAATTAGCTCCCTCAACAGACTGATTTTGCCAAAGAACTGTGTTGAAAGGTATTTTTCTTTCCTAAGTCTGTGTGTCTGATAGTCTAGGATTTCGACTGGAATCTCTTTATAAGAGAGGTTTTTCTAAACATCTATGCTCTGAATAAGGACTACGATTATTGGGTCACCTATGCACTTCTTGAGCAAAGATAGATGGAAGACTGGATGAATTGTGGCTACATCAGAAGGTAATTTGAGCTCATAAGCTACTTTGCCAAACCGACTGAGAATTTTGAAAGGAACGGCATATCGGGGACTAAGATTTCCCATCTTGCCAAACATCTTCACTCCCTTTATAGGAGAGATATTTTGGTAGACAGAGTCACGAATGTCTAACTCAAGATCATTTTTGTACACATTTGCAAAAAACTTATGTCGGCTCTGATCAACTGGACTTTCTCTGAGGCATTGAATACTAAGTTAGGCCCTATAACTGAGGCCTCACTAACTTCAAACGAACCGACTGGAGATTTGCATCTCCTGCTATAGAGAGCTTCAAATGTAGCTATCTTAATATTGAAATAATAGCTATTGTTGTATGAAAATTCAATCAAAGGTAAGTGGTCATCCAAAATACCCTTGAAATCATTACACACACCCTTAGCTTATCTTCTAGGGTCTGAATGGTCCTTTCTGCCTAACAATCTTTCTAAGGATAAAAGGCTGTACTGATATGAAATTGGGTAACAAGACCCTTTTGGAATGCTTTCTAAAAGTAAGGGGTGAACTAGGTACCTCTGTCTAAGATAATGGATAATGGAACACCGTGCAATCTGATCAACTCTCTAATGTAGAGCTTAGAGTAATCTTCAACATAATAAGAGGTATCGACTGGAAGGAAATAAGTTTATTTGGTCATTCTATCTACAATGTCCTAAACTAAATCATGTTGATGATAAGTACGAGGCAAACCTATCACGAAGTCCATGTTCACTTCTTCCAACTTCCAAGTAGGAATATGGAACTCTTGCATGGACCCACTAGTCTTCTGATTCTCTATCTTAACTTGCTGACATATAGAGCACTTAGCCATAAACTCTACAACATCTCTCTTCATCCTAATACACCAATAGATCTCCCTCAAGTTATAGTACATCTTCGTAGCCCCTGGATGAATATAGTTGCGCGCACCATGCGCTTCTGCAAGAATTCGCTGCCTTAAGTCATCAACACCTGGAACACACAGACAACCCTGGCAACACAAAAAACCATCTCTCCCTTGGGAGAAAACATCTACTTTCTATTCCTTGACTAACTCTTTCAACTTGACTAGAATGGGATCTCTATCTCGCTTTTCTTTCACCTCGAAAACTAGAGATTATTTTGAACTACTCTAAACCCGTATATCACCCTCTTCTGTATGGACTAAGCGAACACCTAGTCTGGAAAGCTTATGGATTTACTGAGCTAACTTCTTTTTACTGCCCTTAACATGAGTAACACTACCCATAGATAGTCGACTGAGAGCGTCGGCCACTACATTGGCCTTTCCTGAATCATAAAGGACACTTATGTCATAATCTTTCAATAGCACGAACCACCTTCTCTGGCAAAGATTGAGATATTTCTAAGAAAAGTCATACTAGAGACTCTTATTATCTGTGAAGACCTCTACATGAACACCATATAAATAATGCCTCCAAATCTTAAAGGCAAATATTATGGCAACTAACTCGAGATCATGAGTAGGATAATTCTTCTCATGGGGTTTAAGCTGTCTAGAGACGTAGGCTATGACCTTACCATGTTACATGAGGAAACAACCCAAACCTACTTTTGATGTATCACAGTACCCTACAAACCCATCTAGACTATATGGATGAGCTAAAACTAGGGCTGAGGTGAGTCGAGTCTTCAACTCCTAAAAACTCTTCTCGTATGGATCTTACCAGTGAAACTTGACTTTCTTCTGAGTCAATATGGACATAGGTGATGCAATAGAAGATAATTCTTTAAAAAACCATCTGTAATAGCCATCCAAACCCAAGAAACTCCTGATATCTGATGGATAGATAGGTCGAGGCTAGTTTCTAATGGCTTCGATCTTTTGAGGATCAACCCTAATGCCATTACCACAAATAATATGGCCAAGGAATGCTATTGAACTTAGCCAAAATTAACACTTACTGAATTTGGTGATCAACTGATGATTTTTGAGCGTCTGAAGTACAATTCCAAGATGGCCTGCATAATCATGCTCTCTGTGAGAATTGAATAGAACATTATCTATGAAGACTATGAAAAATATGTCCAAGTACTGCTTGAACACATGGTTCATTAAGTCCTTGAATGTTTTTGGGGAATTAGTAAGACTGTAATACCCCGTATGTTTCTAAGCTAGGAGACGAACAATTTTTCCTACGTATGAAACCTCCTATCCTATGAGTAGCATTTTAGTGCATGACTTCCAATGAGTATCCTAGTGATAAGATAGCTTATGATACATTAAGCAAGTTCATATGAGCCACTTAAGGTAATACAAGCTAAGAGTTTTTGAATCCATCAAGATTTAGTGTTCGATTTTGCAAGGGTCATCTTTGAATGAGTATAACTTGATGTTAATATTGTATTACTATATGTTTATACCCACCAAATTGTTATGGTATAAAGCATGTATGATAATAGAGATATAAATTATGTACACAAAATATATCCATGCTTTCCCTACCATGTTTGAGATGTTGAATAAATACATAAAGTATAATATCCCCAAATCATTACAATATGAACTAAACGTTACATGTTACCATTCCCTTACTCTTGAATGGTTTCCATGCGATTGCTATGAATAGTATATGTTGTCGAAATGCCTATGATATTAGAATATGAGATTTATGACTTGACTATAAGCATTCCTATTCATGATAGATATTATGATGACCATGTACTTCATGAAATCCCCCACTCATGTATTATGGATTGTATTTTTGATGGTCATGTACTCAAGAAATTCAAGTTGTGTTAGTTTGATTTCATCAAGTCCTGGGGATACTTGTACCCAAAAAATATAGTTGTGTGCTTAGATCTAAGTCATGTTTTCACGATACTCTCAGTCAAGCCATGATTTATTGAATTCAGTCAGTCATGTGACTCAGGAAAACTTAGAAATCTCAGCAATCTCAGTAGTCCAGTAATCTCAGCAATCTCAGTAGTCCAATAATCTCGGTAATCTTAGTGCTCTGTAACCTCCGCAACCTTAGTATTCATAGTCAATCTCAGTAACTTTAGTAATCTCAACTAGTTCTCAGAACTCAGTACATTCTGTCAGTCATTGGAATCCAGTAAACTTGGTTTAGCTGTGCTAAATAATACCATTAGTATCAGTCCAGTTAATCAGTATCAGTTCAACAAATCAGTTCAGTTCAGTTACTCAATTCAGCTTAGTTATTTAGTTTAGTGTCCTTTATATGGGAGTAGAAGTTAGCACCGAGTTAACCTAAGGATGGGAATTCACCCACCAGTTCAGGGTGTGATTCTTAGTATTCAACCTTGTGTTCCAGTACTACGTAGCCATCGTAGGTTGAGACATCTTAACCCATCAGATTAGGGTTGATGAGGTGGCTTAACCGATCAGTCTAGGGGTCCTACCGTTCTCATTGAGTACCTTCCAGTATAGGGTTCTCACATATGTCCTTACTAGTGGCGCATTATTGACACCCCTCCAGTCGGGGTAGAGATTGGATCCCAGCTTAGCTATTATAGCTTATTTGGGGCATGTCAGTTAGATTACTACTTCCTACAGTTTTAGTTACAGATTTTAGGACTGTCAGTTGTAGCTACCCAATCTCAGTGAAGAACTCAGATAGCTTTTTAGATTTTAGTATATCAGGACTGTTAGATACAGTCAACTCAAAAATATAATTGAACTCAGATAGTTTTCTTCAGATTTATCGACTGTTAGATACAGTCACTTATGCGATCAATCACAACAGTTATCATAACTCATGCTATCAATACTCAGCTTCAGGACTGTCAGATATAGTCAATCAGACTAGTTCTTCATAATTCAAACTGTCAGAAACAATCATTCATTTATCAATAATGAAATATTAGTCTCTTAGTATATCAATAATACAGTATCAGATCCATCACTTATTAGTGATTTATATATCAATATCAATAATCTCAGTCTTTCAGAATCTCATTATCAGTACACTAATGTTATCAATGTTTAAAATCAATCTGTATCTCCACGAGTTCAGTTATAGTTACGCCTGCATGTATGTACTCTTATGTTCATATCAATCAGTATTGTCCATGCATATAACCCTTTGCATTTAGCCTACATCACTCGTATACTCAGTACATTCAGACATACTGACATATTTGCACTATGGTGCTTTCTCTTATGTTACACCATAGGTTCAGAGGCATGAGCTCCAAATCAACAGTAGATTCCAGGATCAGTAGTAAGAGTTAGACATGAGTCCTCATCCTTCGAGGACATAATGATTTCATTTCTATTTTAGTTTTTACTTTATTTCAGCAGTTGGAGTTAGTTGGGGACATATCCCATAAACTCCTTATTCAGTTCAGTTAGAGGCTTTTGGAATGTAAGATCAGATGTTCAGACTTTAGTATTTATGTTCCCTTTTGGTACTGATATACCTTATTTTTCAAATATGTATTAGTATTGAACTTATCGCCTTACCATTTATTTTTTGCTTATTTTATGAGATATTATGCAGTTTATATTTATAGATATCAGTCATGGGTTAGCTTGTGGTCCTTTGAGGTCATGAGCACTCTGTAGCATTTCAGTTTAGAAAATTGGGGCATTACAAACTTGGTATCAGAGCCTAAGGTTCAACAGTGTCCTAGGAAGTCTGAAAGCTGCATCAAGTAGAGTCTAGTACATGGGCGTGTTGTGCACCATATTTATGTGCAAGAGGCTATGAGATGTTTTAGGAACAGTTTCCCTTCTTTCATGTCTCAAGATCATGCTATAGCAAGTTTTCTTAAGGAAACCATGTATATTCATATCATGCACCCCTCATGTTCACTTTACCTTACTTTTATGGTAATAGAAAAAGTAAAGTTCAAAGTTCTAAAGACAGGGCTTTTGCAGACAGTCCCTACAGTCAGTTATGAGATTAGCAACAGACTCAAACAGTATCCCATTAGTTCATTATTGTTCCAAGGTCATACATATTTTATTCATTATCATGAGAACTCATTCTTTAACCCAGAAGTTTAGCAGTAGTAGAGTTGGGATAATATTATTCGATTTGATCAGATTTTGTATTCATGGGGATTAGATCAGTAGGCTTGAACTGTATAAGCTAAACGCTTAAGTTTATTGACTCAAAATTAAGCATAAAGGTGTGAATGTGATATTAGCAGTATATGAGGAAACAGAATCAGATAATGTGTTTAGTAAGACAGACAAGTATTGAACATAATGTAGGTATGTGATGGTAGATCAAGTACCTAAGCCAGGCCCTCAGATTTCAGTAGTAGAGCCAGTATGTATAGAAAGCAGTAAGGGAAGACAATTCCAGACCCATTCTCATCTCAGTGTAGAGTTTCTCACTTCATCTATCACGAAACCAACTCAGGCATTGCATACCAACTCTATGGTCACAAACTATAATTATATATGAATTTAATTTCCAGCATAAGGAGTCCCTTTTACTCCACAGTACGAGTCATGTTCTATGAGAACAATCTACTTTCACACACTTTCCATGGTATTATGTGCACTTTCAGTTCCTAGTATAAGGGGTTCAGTTTTAGCTCCCTCAGTATTCTAATCATGTCCCACGAGTACAGAAAACTCTAGACTCTGGTCATACACCTCATGACTCATGTATGCATATCATGCTTTCCAGTATACTTAGCTTCCATTACTCATACTATGCCTCTACAGATCAGATACATTTATCCTATGTCATGTATATCCTCAGTTCAGACCTTATTGGTAAATCTAAACTATTAATATTTTATTCCTCAAGTTTCAGTCATGTGTCAAGTTTAGTTTGTATCTATTCATGTTTTAGGTCCTCCTTATTTACTCCTCCAGTTAGCTCTCCCTATAGAACAGTGTAGTGATAAGCACTTGTTGAGATAAGAGAAGATTGTTGCATGCTTAATTTGCATGAGGGTGTAGTTGCGAAGATAGGCTTGAATGTCATGATAAATATGCAAGTAAATATCTAGCAAGGGGTCGTATTTAGAAGTTGGGAAAGTACAAATTATAAGTGTACATTTAGATCCTTGACTTATGTCATTCCCCAGCATGTAGCCATCAAAAACTTAGTTGCCAACTCAATTATAGTTTCAGTATCCAACACTCAGTGATCAGTGTTCAGTCCTTCAATTCAGTACTTCTGTACTAGCTATAGGCTTAGTTATAATGTCATTTTAAGTTTCGTAACTAGATTTGAAACTCAATTCAGTTCCAGACATGCTTGACGATTGTATTCAGGTTGTCAGTACTCAGTTATCAGTGTTTTAGTACCCCAGTTGATAGAATACCTCAGAGCTATATCGTACCCTTGGTCTCACATTCGAAAATAATACAAAATTCATGAATCCATGCACAGATACCTCATTCTACTCAATTAGTCCTTATCGTCTATGCGTACAACTCAAAAATCTTAGCCCAGCTATTCAGAATAAGTACAGTTTTTCTTTGCAAATCCAGTATTCAGCTATCAGTTATTCAGTTAATCAGATAAGTTGGTGTATTTATGCAGTCGTGTTTAGCTCAGTTCCTGTATCAAGTCTCAATTTCAGATCCTAGCTATTGAGTCATGACTCAGTTTCTCGGTGTCTTGCGCTTTGCCTCAACTTCCTACAGTAGCTCATCTAAGTTAGTATCCTTTGAGGGACATAGTGTCCCTAGGGAGAGATACATCATAACCCCAAAATTTCATGACATAAACATGCTGCTCTATTTTTTCTTTTGATGAATCCAGTTTGGAGAAGGGATACTCATAAGTTAACCCTCAAACTCTAACTTCAGTTGTATGCCATGTTTTCAAGATTCAGTTCAGATCATGATATTCAGTATATCTACGACGTCCCCGACATAGTTATGATCTCATGTTTCTGATAATCATATGAAGTAATTAATCTCAAACTTATCGGTATTATCAGTTCAAGGTAACAGTTTTACTTAAAATTACACATTCTCATGTTCATATTTCAGTGCCAAACTTGGTATGCAATTCCATGCTCAGTTTTCAGTTCAAACTTGATACCTTTACAATTGCATGTTCATGAGTAAGTTTAGTAATGAAGTCACTATCAGATATGTGTGATCAGCTCATTAGTACTTTCAGTCATGCATTCACATATTATGTCAGTCATATAATCATGGATCAGATATGCATGGATTCAACCTTTCAGTTGTGCATCAGATATGAATTCTCATTTTGAGAAAACTTACTTTATTAGAATCCTCAGTCTTCTATTCATGAATCAGCTTCCCATGCATCAGATATGCATGTTCAGTATATTGTGCTCAGCTTTTGGTCATGCCAGTCATGAACCCATGTTTCTGTAATGTATGTCTTGTACGTACTTCATCTTATCATCTCTCCCGCTTCAGTTAATTTCCATTCGAGGATGAATGTTCCCAAGGGGGAGATATTGTAATACCCCATATGTTTCTAAGCTAGTAGAGGAACCATTTTACTTACGTATGAAACCTCCTATCCTGTGAGTAGCATTTTAGTGCATGACTTACAACGAGTATCCTAGTGATAAGATAGCTTATGATACATTAACCATGTTCATATGAGTCACTTAATGTAATACAAGCTAAGAGTTTTTGAATCCATCAAGTTTTAGTGTTTGATTTTGCAATGGTCATCTTTGAATAAGTATAACTCAATGTTAATGTGGTATTTCTGCATATTTCTACCCACCAAATTATAGATAATCGAATTAGATTTCCACCAATACCAATTTCACCTTAATCCAACACCGGAGCAAAAAGTTATGCGCATTTTTATGAGAGACAGTAAGGATAGGCGATTGGTTACGCGCCGCCCAACCAAACTTAGGTGATTGGTTAGGCGCCGCCGAAGTCAGTTCCAATGCCAAAAACACTCCGTTTTGAGTTATTTTGAGGGTAATTAAGTCTTTTAACACGCCTTACACATCCCTAAACTTAACCCTACGAAATATATAGCTTCTAAACACATTACAACCCTATTAACATCTCAAAGCACATCATCCAAGAGCACTGAAAGAGAAAAAAAGCTAGGGTTGCATAATTAAGCTTGAAGATCTAATTTTAAGAAAATTCCTCCATCAATCATCAAGAACCTCCCTTCTAAGGTATGCGTTGGTTCATCCACGGATTCCTTACATCCGTGGAGTTCAAGAATCAATCATTAAAATACAAAAGCTTGATTAATTCTGGTGATATGATCATACCCATGTTGATGCTTGTTTGTTTTGCTATGTAATAGTATCGTGACTGCATATCTCATGAATATTATGTTGGTAGTTGAAAAACATTATCTTTAGATGGATTGATAGAATGCAAGTATGAAATCCACCTATGCCTTAAAGAATGCATGCAAGGTGTTCGATAAAATGCCTAGTATTTAGAACTTCATATTTACATGATTTCATGGTATCTAACTAACAAGTTCATGTTAGTCATACACTCCAATATGAATTTCCATGAAAATTATGTGTTGTTATTGTTGTGTTATAAAGCATGTATGATAATGGAGATATAAAGTATGTACATAAAATATATCTATGCTTTCCCTATGTACATAAAATATATCTATGCTTTCCCTACTATGTTTAAGATGTTGAATAAATACATGAAGTATAATATCCCCAAATCATTACAATATGAACTAAATGTTACATATTGTCGTTCCCTTACGCATGAATGGTTTCCATGTGATTGCTATGAATAGTATATGTTGTCGGAATGCCCATGATATTAGAATATGAGATTTATGACTTGATTATAAGCATTCCTATTCATGATAGATATTATGATGACTATGTACTTCATGAAATCCCCCACTCATGAATATGGATTTTTGATGGTCATGTACTCAAGAAATTCAAGTTGTACCAGTTTTCTTCCATCGAGTCTTTGGGGTATTTGTACCTAAAAAATATAGTTGTGTGCCTAGATCCATGTCATGTTTCCACAATACTCTCAGTCAAGCCATGATTTAAAGAATTCAGTCAGTCATATGACTCAGGAAAACTCAGATATCTCAATAATCTTAGTAGTCCAGTAATCTTTACAATCTCAGTAGTCCAGTAATCTCAGTAATCTCAGTGCTCAGTAACCTCAGCAACCTCAGTATTCATAGGCAATCTCAGTAACTTCATTACTCTCAACCAGTCATCAGAACTCAGTATATTCTATCAGTCATTGGAATCCAGTAAACTTAGTTTAGCTCTGCTAAATAATACCACTAGTATCAGTCCAGTTAATCAGTATTAGTTCAGCTAATCAGTTCAGTTCAGTTACTCAGTTCATCTTAGTTATTTAGTTCAGTATCCTTCAGATAGGAGTAGAAGTTAGCACCGAGTGAATCCAAGGATTGGAATTCAGCCGCCAGTTCAGGGTGTGATTCTTAGTAGTCATCCTTGTGTTCTAGAACTACGTAGCTAGCGTAGGTTGAGATATCTTACTCCGTCAGATTAGGGTTGATGAGGTGGCTTATCCCGTTAGTCTAGGGTTCCCACTGTTCTCATTGAGTTCCTGCTAGTATAGGGTTCTTACAGTTGTCCTTACCAGTGGCGTGGTATTGACATCTCTCTAGTCGGGGCAGAGATCGGAACCCAGCTTAGCTATTATAGCATATTTAGGGCATGTCGATTAGATAACTACTTCCCACAATTTCAGTTACAGATTCCAGGATTGTTAGCTATAGCTACCCAGTCTCAGTAAAAAACTCAGATAGATCTTCAGATTTTAGTATATCAGGACTGTCAGATACAGTCAACTCAGTAATAAAATTAAACTCAGATGGTTTCTTTCAAATTTATGGACTGTCAGATACAGTCACTTATGCAATCAATCATAACAGTTATCAGAAATTATGCTATTAGTACTCAGCTTTAGGACTGTCAGATACAATCAATCAGACTAATTCTTTATAATTTGAACTGTCAGAAACAATCATTCATTTATCAGTAATGAAATATCAGTCTCTTAGTATATCAGTAATACAGTATTAGATCCATCACTTATTAGTGATTTACATATCAATATTAGTAAACTCACTCTTTCAAAATCTCATTATCTATAAATTCATGTTGTCAGTATTTAGAATCAGTAGTCCGTATCTCCATGAGTTCAGTTATAGTTACGTATACATGTATGTACTCTCACGTTCATATCATTCAGTATTGCCCATGCATATAACCCTTTTCATTTAGCCTACCTCACTCGTATACTCAGTATATTTAGACGTACTGACACATTTGTGCTATGGTGCTTTCTCTTATGTTACACTATAGGTTCAGAGGCATAAGCTCCAAATCAATAGTAGATTCCAGGTTCAAAAGTTAGAGTTAGACGTCAGTCCTTATCTTTTAAGGACATGATGATTTCATTTCTATTTCAGTTTTCACTTTATTTCAATAGTTGGAGTTAGTTGGGGACATATCTCATCAACTCCTTATTCAGTTCAGTTAGAAGATTTTGGACTAGATGTTAGATTAGATGTTCAGACTTCAGTATTTATGTTTGATTTTGGTATTGATATACTATAATTTTCAAATATGTATTAGTATTGAACCTTATGGCCTTATAGTTCATGTTTCTGTATATTTTATGAGATATTATGTAGTTTACATGTACAAATATCAGTCATGAGTTAGCTTGTGGTCCTTCAGGGTCATGAGCATCGTGTAGCATTTTGGTTTAGAAAATTGAGGCGTTACAAACTTGGTATCAGAGCCTATGGTTTAACAGTGTCCTAGGAAGTCTGAAAGCTGCATCAAGTAGAGTCTAGTACATGGGCGTGTGTGCACCACACTTATGTGCAAGAGGCTATAAGGTGTTTTAGGAATAGTTTTCCTTCTTTCATGTCTCAAGATCATCCTATAGCAAGTTTTTTAAAGGAAACCATATAGATTCGTATCATGCACCCCTCATGTTCACTTTACCTTTCTTTAAAGGATATAGAAATAGTGAAGTTCAAAGTCCTAAAGACAGGGCTTTCTCATACAGTCCCTACGGTGAGTTATGAGATTAGCAACAGACTCAAACAGTATCCATCAGTTCATTATTGTTCTAAGGTCATACAGATTTTCTTCATTATCATGAGAACTCATTCTTGAACTAAGAAGTTTAGCAGTAGTAGTGTCGGAATAGTATTATTCAATTTGATTAGATTATGTATTCATGGGGATTAGATCAGTAGGCTTGAACTGTACGAGTTAAACGCTTAAGTTTATTGACTCAAAATTAAGCATGAATGTGTGAATATGATATTAGCAGTATATGAGGAAGCAAAATCAGATGATGTATTTAGTAAGACAGATAAGTATTTAACATAAAGTTGGTATGTGATGGTAGATCAAGTACCTAAGCCAGGCCCTCAGATTTCAGTAGTAGAGCCAGTATGTGTAGAAAGCAGTAACGGAAGACAATTCTAGAACTATTCTCATCTCAGTACAGAGTTTTTCACTTCAGCTATCACGAAACCAACTCAGGCATTGCATACCAACTCTATGGTCACAAACTATAATCATGTATGAATTCAATTTCCTGCATAAGGAGTCCCTTTTACTCTACAGTACGAGTCATGTTCCATGAGAACAATCTACTTTAACACACTTTCCATGGTATTATGTGCACCTTCAGTGCCCATATAAGGGGTTCAGTTCTAGCTTCCTCAGTATTCAAATCATGTCCCATGAGTACAAAAACTCTAGACTCAAGTCATGCAGCTCATGACTCATGTACACAAATCATGCTTTCCAGTAAAATTAGCTTTCATGACTTATGCTAAGCCCCTACAGATCAGATACATTTAGACTGTCATGTATATCCTCAGTTCAGACCTTATTGGTAAATCCAAACTATTGATATTTTATTCCTTAAGTTTCAGTCATTATCAAGTTTAGTTTGTATCTATTCATGTTTCAGGTCCTACTGATTTACTCCTCCAGGTCTCTCTCCTTATGAAATAGTGTAGTGATGAGAAATTATTTAGATAAGAGAAGATTGTTGTATGCTTACTTTGCACGAGGGTGTAGTTGTGAAGATAGGCTTGAATGTCTTGATAAATGTGTAAGTAAACGTCTAGAAAGGGGCCGTATTTCGAAGTTGGGAAAGTACAAAGTGTAAGTGTACATTTACATCCTTGACTTATGTCAGTCCCCAGCATGTAGCCATCAAAAACTCAGTTGCCAACTCAATTATAGTTTCAGTATACAGCACTCAGTGATCAGTGTTCAGTCCTTGAATTCATTACTTCTGTACTAGCTATAGACTTTGTTATAATGTCATATTCCGTTCAGTAGCTAGATTTAAAACTCAGTTCAGTTCAAGATATGCTTGACCATAGAATTCAGGTTGTCAGTACTCAATTATCAGTGTTTCAGTACCCCAGTTGATAGAATACCTCAGAGCCATGTCGTACGCTTTGTCTTGCATTCGAAAATAATACAGGCTTCATGAATCCATGCTTAGATACCTCATTCTACTCAGTTAGTCCTTATCTCCTATGCATACAACTCAAAAATCTCAGCCTAGCTATTCAGACTAAGTACAATTTAGCTTTGTAGATCCAGTATTCAGCTATCAGTTATTCAGTTAATTAGATAAGTTAGTGTATTTATGCACTCGTGTTTAGCTCAGTTCATGAATCATGTCTCTGTTTCAGATCCTAGCTATTCAGTTATGACTCAGTTCCTAGGTATCTTGTATATTGCATCAACATCCCTCAGTAGCTCATCCAAGTCAATAAACTTTGAGGGACATAGTGTCCCAAGGGGGAGATACATCATACCCCCAAAATTTCATGACATAAACATGCTGCTCTCTTTTCTTTTGATGAATCCAGTTTTAAGAAAGGGTACTCATAAGTTAACCCTCAAACTCCAACTTCAATCGTATGCCATGTTTTCAAGATTCAGTTTAGATCATAATACTCAGTATATCTACCACATCCCAGACAAATTTATGTTCTCATGTTGCTGATAATGCATAAGGAGTAATTAATCTCAAACTTATCGGTATTATCAGTTCAAGGTAACAGTTTTCTTTAAACTTACTTGTTCTTATGTTCATATTTCAGGTCCAATCTTGGTATTCAGTTCCATGCTCAGTTTTTAGTTCAAACTTGATACCTTTACCATTGCATGTTCATGAATAAGTTTAGTCATGAATTCACACATCAGATATGTGTGATCAGCTCATTAGTAATTTTAGTCATGCATTCACATATTATGTTAGTCATATAATCATGGATCAGATATGCATGGATTCAACCTTTCAGTTGTGCATCAGATATGAAATCTCAAATTTTAGAAAACTTACTTTATTAGAATCCTCAGTCTTATATTCATGAATCAGCTTCCCATGCATCAGATATGCATGTTCAGTATGTTGTGCTCAACTTTCAGTCATGCCAGTCATGAACCCATGTTTCAGTAATGTATGTCTTGTACATACTTCATCTTATCATCTCTCCCGCTTCAGTTAATTTCCATTCGAGGATGAATGTTCCCAAGGGGGAGATATTGTAATACCCCGTATATTTCTAAGCTAGGAGATGAACCATTTTTCCTACGTATGAAACCTCCTATCCTGTGAGTAGCAATTTAGTTCATGACTTACAACAAGTATACTAGTGATAAGATAGCTTATGATACATTAACCATGTTCATATGAGTCACTTAAGGTAATACAAACAAGCTAAGAGTTTTTGAATCCATCAAGTTTTAGTGTTTGATTTTACAAGAGTCATCTTTCAATGAGTATAACTCGATGCTAATTTCATATTTCTGCATATTTCTACCAACCAAATTTTAGATAATTGAATTAGCTTTCCAACGATACCAATTTCACCTTAATCCAATACCCGAGCGAAAAGTTATGCCCATTTTTATGAGAGACAGTAAGGATAGGCGATTGGTTAGGCGCCGCCCAACCAAACTTAGGTGATTGGTTAGGCGCCACCCAAGTTAGTTCCAATGCAAAAAATACTCTGTTTTGAGTTATTTTGAGGGTAATTAAGTCCTTTAACACTCCTTACACGTCCCTAAACTTAACCCTACGAAATATATAGCTTCTAAACACATTACAACCCTATTTACATCTCAAAGCTCATCATCCAAGAGCACTAAAAAAGAAAAACAACTAGGGTTGCATAATTAAGCTTGAAGATCCAATTTCAAGGAAATTCCTTCGTCAATCATCAAGAACCTCCCTTCCAAGGTATGCGTAGTGTTCATCCACAAATTTCTTTCATCGTGGAGTTTAAGAATCAATCTTTAAAATACAAAAGCTTGATTAATTCTGGTGATATGATCATACCCATGTCGATGCTTGTTTGTTTTGCTATATAATAGTATCGTGACTGTATAGCTCAATAATGTTATGTTTTTAGTTGAAAAACATTATCTTTAGATGGATTGATAGAATACAAGTATGAAATCCACCTATGCCTTAACGAATGCATGCAAGGTGTTCGATAAAATGCCTAGTATGTTAGAAATTCATATTTACATGATTTCATGATATCTAAATAAGAAGTTCATGTTAGTCATACACTCCAATATGAATTTCCATGCAAATTATGTGTTGTTATTGTTGTGGTATAAAGCATATATGATAATGGAGATATAAATTATGTACACAAAATATATCCATGCTTTCCTAACCATGTTTGAGATGTTGAATAAATACATGAAGTATAATATCCCCAAATCATTACAACATGAACTAAATGTTATATGTTGCCGTTCCCTTACGCTTGAATGGTTTCCATGTGATTTCTATGAATAGTATATGTTGTTGAAATGCCCATGATATTATAATATCAGATTTATGACTTGATGATAAGCATTCCTATTCATGATAGATATTATAATGACCATGTACTTCATGAAGTCCCCCACTCATGTATTATGGATTGTATTTTTGATGATCATGTACTCAAGAAATTCAAGTTGTGCCAGTTTCCTTCCATCGAGTTTTGGGGGTACTTGTACTCGAAAAATATAGTTGTATGCCTAGATCCATGTCATGTTTTCACGATACTCTCAGTCAAGCCATGATTTATAGAATTTAGTCAGTTATATAACTCAGGAAAACTCAGAAATCTCAGTAATCTCAGTAGTCCAGTAATCTCAGTAGTCCAGTAATCTCAGTAATCTCAGTGCTTAGTAGCCTCAGCAACCTCATTATTATAGTCAATCTCAGTAACTTTAGTACTCTCAAAAAGTCCTCAGAACTCAGTACATTCTATCAGTCATTGGAATCCAGTAAACTCACTTTAACTCTGCTAAATAATACCACTAGTATCAGTCTAGTTAATCAGTATCAGTTCAGTTTAGTTACTCAGTTCAGCTTAGTTATTCAATTCAGTGTCATTCAGATAGGAGTAGAAGTTAGCTCCGACTGAATCCAAGGATGGTAATTCACCCGCCATTTCAGGGTCTAATTCTTAGTAGTCATCCTTGTGTTCTAGAACTACGTAGCTAGCGTAGGTTGAGACACTTAACCCATCATATTATGGTTGATGAGGTGGCTTAAATCGTCAGTCTAGGGTTCCCACCGTTCTGATTGAGTACCTGCTAGTATAGGTTCACATATCTATCCTTACCAGTGGCGCGGTATTGACACCCCTCCAGTTGGGGAAGAGATTGGACCCGAGCTTAGCTATTATTACGTATTTAGGGCATTTCGGTTAGATAAATACTTCCCACAGTTTAAGTTATAGATTTTAGGTCTGTCAGCTATATCTACCCTGTCTCAGTAAAGAACTTAGATAGCTCTTCAGATTTCAGTATATCAGGACTGTCAGATACAGTCAACTCAGAAATAGAATTGAACTCAGATAGTTTCCTTCAGATTTATAGACTGTCAGATACAGTCACTTATGCAATCAATCACAATAGTTATCAAGAATTATGCGATCAATAATCAGCTTCAGGACTATCAGATACAATCAATCAAACCAATTCTTCATAATTTGAACTGTCAGAAACAATCATTCATTTATCAGTAATGAAATATCAGTCTCTTAATATATCAGTAATACAGTATTAGATCCATCACCTATTAGTGATTTACATATCAATATTATTAAACTCAGTATTTTAGAATCTCATTATTTGTAAATTCATGTTGTCAGTATTTAGAATCAGTAGTTCGTATCTCCATGAGTTCAGTTATAGTTACATATACATGTATGTACTCTCACGTTCATATCATTCAGTATTTTCCGTGCATATAACCTTTTTAATTTAGTCTACCTTACTCGTATACTCAATACATTCAGACGTACTGACGCATTTGTGCTATGGTGCTTTCTCTTATGTTACACTATAGGTTCAGAGGCATGAGCTCCAAATCAATAGTAGATTCTAGGATAAGCAGTCAGAGTTAGACGTCCGTCCTCATCCTTCAAGGACATGATTATTTCATTTCTATTTCAGTTTTTACTTTATTTCAATAGTTGGAGTTAGTTGAGGACATGTCCCATCAACTCCTTATTCAGTTCAGTTAGAAGATTTCGGACTAGATGTCAGATTAGATGTTCAAACTTTAGTATTTATGTTTCTTTTTGGTATTGATATACCATATTTTTCAAATATGTATTAGTATTGAACCTTATGTCCTTATAGTTCATGTTTCCACATATTTTAATAGATATTATGCAGTTTACAAGTACAAATATAAGTCATGGGTTAGCTTGTGGTCCTTCAGGGTCATGAGAATCGTGTACCATTTTAGTTTAGAAAATCGAGGCGTTACAAACTTGGTATCTAAGCCAAAGGTTCAACAGTGTCCTAGAAAGTCTAAAAGCTGCATCAATTAGAGTCTAGTACATGGGCGTGTTGTGCGCTACACTTATTTGCAAGAGGCTATGAGATGTTTTAGGAATAGTTTCCTTTCTTTCATGTCTGAAGATCATGCTATAGCAAGTTTATTTAAGGAAACTATGTAGATTCATATCATGCACCCCTCATGGTCACTTTACCTTTCTTTCAAGGTAATAGAAACAGTAAAGTTCAAAGTCCTAAAGACAGGGCTTTCTCAGATAGTACCTACGGTGAGTTATGAGATTAGTAACAGAATCAAACAATTTCCCATTAGTTCATTATTGTTCCAAGGTCGTGCAGATTTTATTCATGATCATGAGAACTTATTCTTGGACCCGCCAGTTTAGCAGTAGTAGAGGTATGATTCTTAGTAGTCATCCTTGTGTTTCAGAACTACGTAGCCAGCGTAGGTTGAGGCATCTTAACCCATCAGATTAGGGTTGATGAGGTGGCTTAACCCATCAGTCTATGGTTCCCATCGTTCTCATTTAGTACCTACTAGTATAGGGTTCTCACAGCTGTCCTTACCAGTGGCGTAGTATTGATACCCCTCTAGTCGGGGCAAAGATTGGACCCCAACATAGCTATTATAGTGTATTTGGGGCATGTCGATTAGATAAATACTTCCCATAGTTTAAGTTAAAGATTTTAGGACTGTCAACTACAGCTACCCAGTCTTAGTAAAGAACTTAGATAGCTCTTCAGATTTCAGTATATCAGGACTATCAGATAAAGTCAACTCAGAAATAGAATTAAACTCAGATAGTTTCCGTCAGATTTATGGAATGTCAGTTACTGTCACTTATGCTATCAATCACAATATTTATCAGAACTTATGCTATCTATACTCAGCTTTAGGACTGTCAGATACAGTCAATCAGACCAATTCTTCATAATTCAAACTATCAGAAATAATCATTCATTTATCAATAATGAAATATCAGTCTCTTAGTATATCAGTATTATAGTATCAGATCCATCACTTATTAGTGATTTACATATCAATATCAGTAACCTCAGTCTTTCAGAATCTCATTATTAGTAAACTTATATTGTCAGTATGCAGAATCAGTTGTCCGTATCTCCACGAGTTCAGTTATAGTTATGAATGCATGTATGTACTCTCACGTTCATATCAGTCAGTATTGTCCATGCATATAACCCTTTGCATTTATCCTACCTCACTCGTATACTCAGTACATTCAGACGTACTGACGCATTTGTGCTATGGTGCTTTCTCTTATGTTACACCATAGGTTTAGAGGCATGAGCTCCAAATCAGCAGTAGATTCTAGGATCAGCAGTCAGAGTTAGACGTCAGTCCTTATCCTTCAAGGACATGATGATTTTATTTCTATTTTAGTTTTCACTTTATTTCAGTAGTTAGAGTTAGTTGGGGACATGTCCCATCAACTCCTTATTCAGTTCTGTTAGAGGCTTTCGGTCTAGATGTCAGATTAGATGTTTAGACTTCAATATTTATGTTTCTTTTTGGTATTGATATACCATATTTTTCAAATATTTATTAGTATTGAACCTTATGGCCTTACAGTTCATGTTTTCACATATTTTTTGAGATATTATGCAGTTTACAAGTAAAGATATCAGTCATGGGTTAGCTTGTGGTCCTTTGGGGTCATTAGCACCGTGTAGCATTTCGGTTTAGAAAATCGGGGCGTTACAAACTTGGTATCAGAGCCTAAGGTTCAACGGTGTCCTAGGAAGTCTAAAAGCTGCTTTAAGTAGAGTCTAGTATATGGGCGTGTTGTGCACCACACTTATGTGCAAGAGGCTATGAGATGTTTTAGGAATAGTTTCCCTTCTTTCATGTCTCAAGATCGTGCTATAGCAAGTTTCTTTAAGAAAACCATATAGATTCATATCATGCACCCCTCATGTTCACTTTACCTTTCTTTCAAGGTAATAGAAAGAGTAAAGTTCAAAGTCCTAAAGAAAGGGCTTTCACAGATAGTCCCTACAGTCAGTTATGAGATTAGCAACAGACTCAAACAGTATCCCATCTATTCCTTATTGTTCCAACATCGTACAAATTTTATTCATGATCATGATAACTCATTCTTGAACCCAGAAGTTAGGCAGTAGTAGTGTTGGGATAGTATTATTCGATTTTATCAGATTATGTATTCGTGGGGATTAGATCAATAGGCTTCAACTGTACGAGTTAAACGCTTAAGTTTATTGACTCAAAATTAGGCATTAAGGTGTGAATGTGATATTAGCAGTATATGAGGAAACAGAATCAGATGATGTATTTATTAAGACAGAAAAGTGTAGAACATAATGTAGGTATGTGATGGTAGATCAAGTACCAAAGCCAGTCCCTCAGATTTCAGTAGTAGAGCCAGTATGTATAGAAATCAGTAAGGGAAGACAATTCCAGACCTATTCTCATCTCAGTGCATAGTTTTTCACTTCAGCTATCACAAAACCAACTCAGGCATTGCTTACCAACTCTATGGGCCCAAACTATAATCATGTATGAATTCAATTTCTAGCATAAGGAGTCCTTTTTACTCCACAGTACGAGTCATGTTCCATGAAAACAATGTACTTTCACACACTTTCCATGGTATTTTGTGCGCCTTCAGTTCCCAGTATAAGGGGTTCGGTTCTAGCTCCCTCAGTATTCGAATCATGTCCCACGAGTATAGAAAACTCTAGACTCAGGTCATGCAGCTCATGACTCATGGACACATATCATGTTTTCCCATAAACTTAGCTTCCATGATTTATCCTATGCCCCTACAGATCAGATACATTTAGACTATGTCATGTATATCCTCAGTTCAGACCTTATTGGTAAATCCAAACTATTGATATTTTATTCCTCAAGTTTCAGTCATGTGTCAAGTTTAGTTTGTATCTATTCATGTTTCAGGTCCTCCTGATTTAATCCTCCAGTTAGCTCTCCTTATGGAACAGTGTAGTGATGAGAAGTTGTTTAGATAAGAAAAGACTGTTGCATGCTTACTTTGCAAGAGGGTGTAGTTGTGAAGGTGGGCTTGAATGTCATGATAAATGTGTAAGTAAACGTCTAGCAAGGGGTCGTATTTAGAAGTTGGGAAAGTACAAAGTATAAGTGTACATTTAGATCCTTGACTTGTGTCAGTCCCCAGCATGTAGCCATCAAAAACTCAGTTGCCAACTTAATTATAGTTTCAGTATCCAGCACTCAGTTATCCGTGTTCAGTCTTTGAATTCATTACTTCTGTACTAGTTATAGGCTTTTTTATAATTTCATCTTCTGTTCAGTAACCAGATTTGAAACTCAGTTAAGTTCTAGACATGATTGACCATAGCATTTAGGTTGTCAGTACTCAGTTATTAGTGTTTCAGTACCCCAGTTGATAGAATACCTCAGAGCCATGTCGTACGCTTGGTCTCGCATTTGAAAATAATATAGGCTTCACGAATCCATGCTCAGATACCTCATTCTACTCAGTTAGTCCATATCTCCTATGCATACAACTCAAAAATCCCAGACCAGCTATTCAGACTATGTACAATTTAGCTTTTTTAGATTCAGTATTCTGCTATTAGTTATTCAGCTAATCAGATAAGTTAGTGTATTTATGCACTCATGTTCAGCTCAGTTCATGTATCATGTATCAAGTTCAGATCCTCGCTATTTAGTCATGACTCAATTCCTACATGTCTCGCGCATCACCAAAACTTTCCTCAGTAGCTTATCCAACTCAGTATCCTTTGAGAGACATAGTGTCCCAAGGGGGAGATACATCATACCTACAAAATTTCATGACATAAACATGCTGCTCTATTTTCTTTTGATGAATCCAGTGTGGAGAAGGGGTACTAATAAGTTAACCCTCAAACTCCAACTTCAGTCCTACGCCATCTTCCAAGGTATCCGTAGTGTTCATCCACGGATTTCTTTTCTCCGTGGAGTTGAAGAATCAATCTTTAAAATACAAAAGCTTGGTTAATTATGGTGATATGATCATATCTATGTTGATGCTTCCTTTTTTTGCTATATAATAGTATCGTGACTGTATATCTCATGAATGTTATGTTGTTAGCTGAAAAACATGATCTTTAGATGGATTGATAGAATGCAAGTATGAAATCCACCTATGCTTTAAAGAATGCATGCAAGGTGTTAGATAAAATGCCTAGTATGTTAGAACTTCATATTTACATGATTTCATGATATCTAAATAACAAGTTCATGTTAGTCATACACTCCAATATGAATTTCCATGCAAATTATATGTTGTTATTGTTGTGGTATAAAACATGTATGATAATGGAGATATAAATTATGTACACAAAATATATCCATGCTTTCCCTACCATGTTTGAGATGTTGAATAAATACATGAAGAATAATAGCCCCAAATCTTTACAATATGAACTAAACATTGCGTGTTGCCGTTCCCTTATGCTTGAATGACTTCAAAGCTATTTCTATGAATAGTATATATTGTCGGAATGCTCATGATATTAGAATATGAGATTTATGACTTGATTATAAGCATTCCTATTCATGATAGCTATTATGATGACCATGTACTTCATGAAATCCCCCTCATGTATTATGGATTGTATTTTTGATGGTCATGTATTCAAGAAATTCAAGTTGTGTCAGTTTCCTTCCATCGAGTCTTAGGGGTACTTGTACCAGCAAAATATAGTTGTATGCCTAGAGCCATGTAATGTTTTCACGATACTCTCAGTCAAGCCATGATTTATAGAATTCAGTCAGTCATATGACTCAGGAAAACTCAAAAATCTCAATAATCTCAATAGTCCAGTAATCTAAGTAATCTCAGTAGTCCAGTAATCTCAGTAATCTCTGTGCTTAGTAACCTCAGCAACCTCAGTATTCACAGTCAATCTCAGTAACTTTAGTACTCTCAACCAGTCCTCAGAACTCAGTACATTCTGTCAGTCATTGGAATCCAGTAAACTTGGTTTAACTCTGCTAAATAATACCACTAGTATCAGTCCAGTTAATCAGTATAAGTTCAGCTAATCAGTTCAGTTTGGTTAATCAGTTAAGCTTAGTTATTCAGTTCAGTGTACTTCAGATGGGATTAGAAGTTGGCACCGATTCAACCCAAGGATGGGAATTCACCCGCCAGTTCAGGGTGTGATTCTTAGTAGTCATCTTTGTGTTCCAGAACTACGTAGCCAGCGTAGGTTGAGACATCTTAACCCGTCATATTAGGGTTGATGAGGTGGCTTAACCCGTTATTCTAGGGTTCCCACCATTCTCATTTAGTACCTGCCAGTATAGGTTTCACACAGTTATCCTTACCAGTGGAGCGGTATTGACACCCCTCCAGTCGGGGCAAAGATTGGAGGCAGCTTAGCTATTATAGCATATTTAGGGCATGTCTATTAGATAACTACTTCCCATAGTTTCAGTTAAAAATTTTAGGACTGTCAGCTCTAGGTACCCAGTCTCAATAAAGAACTCAGATAACTCTTGAGTTTTTAGTATATCAGGATTGTCAGATACAGTCAACTCAGAAATAGAATTAAACTCAGATAGTTTCTTTCAGATTTATGGACTGCCAGATACAGTCACTAATGCTATCAATCACAACAGTTATCAGAACATATGCTATCAGTACTCAGCTTCAGGACTGTCAGATACAGTCAATCAGACCAATTCTTTATAATTCGAACTGTCAGAAACAATCATTCATTTATCAGTAATGAAATATCAGTCTCTTAGTATATCAATAATACAGTATCAAATCCATCACATATTAGTGATTTACATATCAATATCAGTAAACTCAGTCTTTTAGAATCTCATTATCAGTAAACTCATATTGTCAGTATTTAGACTCAGTAGTCCATATCTCCACGAGTTCAATTATAGTTATGTATGCATGTATGTACTCTTATGGTCATATCAGTTAGTATTGTTCATGAATATAACCCTTTGCATTTAGCCTACCTCACTCGTATACTCAGTACATTCAGACGTACTGACGCATTTGCGCTATAGTGCTTTCTCTTATGTTACACTATAGGTTTAGAGGCATGAGCTCCAAATTAGCAATAGATTCCAGGATCAGTAGTCAGATTTAGACGTCAGTCCTCATCCTTAAAGGACAGGATGATTTCATTTCTATTTTAGTTTTCACTTTATTACAGTAATTGAAGTTAGTTGGGGACATGTCCTACCAACTTCTTATTCAGTTCAGTTAGAGGATTTCGAACTAGATGTCAGATTAGATATTCAGACTTCAGCATTTATGTTTCTTTTTGGTATTGATATACCCTATTTTTTAAATATGTTATGTTTCCGTATATTTTATGAGATATTATGTAGTTTACAGGTACAAATATCAGTCATGGGTTAGCTTGTGGTCCTTCGCGGTCATGAGCACCGTGTAGCATTTCGGTTCAGAAAATTGGGGCTTTACAAGGTCGTACAGATTTTATTCATGATCATGAGAACTCATTCTTGAACCCATAAATTTAACAGTAGTAGAGTTAGGATAGTATTATTTTATTAGATCAGATTATGTATTCATAGGGATTAGATCAGTAGGCTTAAACTATATGAGTTAAACGCTTAAGTTTATTTACTCAAAATTAAGCATGAAGGTGTGAATATGATATTAGCAGTATATGAGGAAACAAAATTAGATAATGTATTTAGTAAGACAGACAAGTGTTGAACAAAATGTAGGTATGTGATGGTAGATCAAGTACCTAAGCCAAGCCATCATATTTAAGCAGTAGAGCTAGTATGTATAGAAAGCAGTAAGGGAAGACAATTCTAGACCTATTCTCATCTCTGTGAAGAGTTTTCACTTCATCTATCACGAAACCAACTCAGGAATTGCATACCAACTCTATGGTCATAAACTATAATCATGTATGAATTCAATTTCCAGCATAAGGAGTCCCTTTTAATCCACAGTATGAGTCATGTTCCATGACAACAATCTACTTTCACACACTTTCTAGGGTATTATGTGCACCTTCAGTTCCCATTATAAGGGGTTCAGTTCTAGCTCCCTCAGTATTCGAATCATGTTCTACGAGTACAAAATATTCTAGACTCAGGTCATGTAGCTCATGACTCATGTACATATATCATGCTCTCCAGTAAACTTAGCTTTCATGACTTTTGCTATTCCCCTACAGATCAGATACATTTAGACTATGTCTTGTATATCTTCAGTTCAGACCTTATTGGTAAATCCAAATTAATGATATTTTATTCCTCAAGTTTCAGTCATGTGTCAAGTTTAGTTTGTATCTATTTATGTTTCAGGTCCTCCTAATTTACTCCACCGGTTAGATCTCCTCATGGAAAAGTGTAGTGATGAGCATTTGTTTAGATAAGAGAAGATTGTTGCATGCTTACTTTGCACAAAGATGTAGTTCTGAAGATGGGCTTGAATGACGTGATAAATGTGAAAGTAAACGTCTAGCAAGGGGTCGTATTAAGAAGTTGGGAAATTACCAAGTGTAAGTGCACATTTAGATCCTTAACTTATGTCAGTCCCCCGCATGTAGCCATCAAAAACTCAGTTGCCAACTCAATTATAGTTTCAGTATCTAGTACTCAGTGATCAATGTTCAGTCCTTGAATTCATTACTTCTGTACTAGCTATAGGCTTTGTTATAATGTCATCTTCAGTTCAGTAACCAGATTTGAAACTCAGTTCAGTTCTAGAAATGTGTGACCATAGAATTTAGGTTATCATTACTCAGTTATCAGTGTTTCAGTACCCCAGTTGATAGAATACCTCAGAGCCATGTCGTACGCTTGGTCTCGCATTTGAAAATAATATAGGCTTCACGAATCCATGCTCAGATACCTCATTCTACTCAGTTAGTCCTTATCTCTTATGCATACTACTCAAAAATCTCAGCCCAGCTATTCAGACTAAGTACAGTTTAGATTTGCAGATCCAGTATTTAGCTATCAGTTATTCAGTTAATCAGATAAGTTTGTGTATTTATACACTCATGTTTAGCTCAGTTCATGTATCATGTCTCAGTTTCAGATCCTAGTTATTCAGTTATGAGTCAATTCCTAGGTGTCTTGAGCATCGCCTAAACTTCCCTCACTAGCTCATCCAAGTCAGTATCCTTTGAGGGACATAGTGTCCCAAGGAGAAGATACATCATACCCCTAAAATTTTAGGACATAAATATGCTGCTTTATTTTCTTTTGATGAATCCAGTTTGGAGAAGGGGTACTCATAAGTTAACCCTCAAACTCCAACTTTAGTCGTATGCCATGTTTTCAAGATTTAGTTTAGATCATGATATTCAGTATATTTACCACGTCCCAGAATTCGTTATGTTATTATGTTTCCAATAAAGCATATGGAGTAATTAATCTCAAACTTATCAGTATTATCACTTCAAGGTAATAGTTTTCCTTACACTTACTCGTTCTCATGTTCATATTTTAGTGCCAAACTTAGTATTTAGTTCCATGCTCAGTTTTCAGTTCAAACATGATACCTTTACCATTGCATGTTCATGAGTAAGTTTTGTCATGAATTCACGCATTAGATATTTGTAATCAACTCATTAGTTTGTTCAGTTATGCATTCATGTATTTTGTCATTCATATAATCATGGATCAGATATGCATGGATTCAACCTTTCAGTTGTGCATCAGATATGCATTCTTATTTTGAGAAAACTTATTTTATTAGAATCCTCAGTCTTATATTCATGAATCAGCTTCCTATGCATCAGATATGCATGTTCAGTACGTTGTGCCCAGCTTTCAGTCATGCCAGTCATGAACCCATTTCAGTAGTGTATGTCCTTTACGTACTTCATCTTATCATCTCTCCCGCTTCAGTTAATTTCCATTCGAGGACGAATTTTCCCAAGGGGGAGATATTGTAATACCCTGTATGTTTCTAAGCTAGGAGATGAACCATTTTTCCTACATATGAAACCTCTTATCCTGTGAGTAGAATTTTAGTGCATGACTTACAATGAGTATCCTATTGTTAATATAGCTTATGATACATTAATCATTTTCATATGAGTAACTTAAGGTAATACAAGCTAAGAGTTTCTGAATCCATAAAGTTTTAGTGTTCGATTTTTTAAGGGTCATCATTGAATGAGTATAACTCATGTTAATGTCGTATTTCTACATATTTCTACCCACCAAATTGTAGATAATTGAATTAGCTTTCCAACGATACCAATTTTGCCTTAATCTAATACCCGAGCAAAAAGTTATGGCCATTTTCTTAAGAGACAGTAAGGATAGGCGATTGGTTAGGTGCGCCCAACCAAACTTAGGCGATCGGTTAGGCGCCGCCTAAGTCAGTTCCAATGACAAAAACACTCTGTTTTGATTTAGTTTGAGGGTAATGAAGTCTTTTAACACTCCTTACACGTCCCTAAACTTAACCCTACGAAATATATAGCTTCTAAACACATTACAACCCTATTAACATCTCAAAGCTAATCATCCAAGAGAACTAAAAGAGAAAAACAACTAGGGTTTCATAATTAAGTTTGAAGATCCAATTATAAGGAATTTCCTCCATCAGTCATCAAGAACCTACCTTCCAAGGTATGCATACTATTCATCCATGGATTCCTTTCTTTCGTGGAGTTCAAGAATCAATCTTTAAAATATAAAAGCTTGGTTGATTGTTGTTATATGATCATACCCATGTTGATGCTTGTTTGTTTTGCTATATAGTAATATTGTGACTGTATATCTCATGAAAGTTATGTTGGTAGCTGAAAAACATGATCTTTAGATGGATTGATAGAATGCAAGTATGAAATCCACCTATGCCTTAAAGAATGCATGCAAGGTGTTTGATAAAATGCCTAGTATGTTAGAACTTCATATTTACATGATTTCATGATATCTAAATAACAAGTTCATGTTAGTCATACACTCCAATATGAATTTCCATGCAAATTATGTGTTGTTATTGTTGTGGTATAAAGCATGTATGATAATGGAGATATAAATTAAGTACACAAAATATATCCATGCTTCCCCTACCATGTTTGAGATGTTGAACAAATACATGAAGGATAATATCCCCAAATCATTACAATATGAACTAAATGTTACATGTTTCCATTCCCTTTTGCTTGAATGGTTTCCATGTGATTGCTATGAATAGTATATGTTTTCGAAATGCCCATGATGTTAGAATATGAGATTTATGACCTGATTATAAGCATTCCTATTCATGATAGATATCATGATGACCATGTATTTTATGAAATCGCCCTCTCATGTATGATGGAATGTATTTTTTATGGTCATGTACTTAAGAAATTCAAGTTGTGTCAGTTTCCTTCCATCGAGTTTTGGGGGTACTTGTACCCGAAAAAGATAGTTGTGTGCCTAGAGCTATGCCATGTTTTCATGATACTCTCAGTCAAGCCATGATTTATAGAATTCAGTCAGTCATGTGACTCAGGAAAACTCAGAAATCTCAGTAATCTCAATAGTCCAGTAATCTCAGTATCTCAATAGTCCAGTAATATCAGTAATCTCAGTGCTCTATAACCTCAGTAATCTCAATATTCATAGTCAATCTCAGTAACTTTAGTACTCTCAACCAGTCCTCAGAACTTAGTATACTCCGTCAGTAATTGGGATCCAGTAAACTTAGTTTATCTCTGCTAAACAATACCACTAGTATCAGTCCAGTTAATCAGTATCAGCTCAGCCAATCAGTTCAGTTTAGTTACTCAGGACAGCTTAGTTATTCAGTTCAGTGTCCTTCAGATGAGACTAGAAGTTAGCATCAACCGCCAGTTCAGGGTGTGATTCTTAGTAGTCATCCTTGTGTTCCAGAACTACGTAGCTAGCGTAGGTTGAGATAGCTTAACTCGTCAGATTAGGGTTCATGAGGTGGCTTAACCCATAAATCTAGGGTTTCCACTGTTCTCATTGAGTACTGCCAGTATAGGGTTCTCACAGCTGTCCTTACCAGTGGTGCGGTATTGACACCCCTCCAGTCAGGGTAGAGATTGGACCCCAGCTTAGCTATTATAGTGTATTTGGGTCATGACGTTTAGATAACTACTTCCCATAGTTTCAGTTACAGATTTGAGGACTGTCAGCTATAGCTACCCAGTCTCAGTAAAGAACTCAGATAGCTCTTCAAAATTCAGTATATCAAGACTGTCTGATACAGTCAACTCTGAAATAGAATTAAACTCAGATAGTTTCCTTCATATTTGTGGATTGTCAGATACAGTCACTTATGCTATCAATTACAATAGTTATCAGAACTTATGCTATCAGTACTCAGTTTCAGGACTATCAGATACAGTCAATCAGACCAGTTCTTCATAATTCAACCTGTCAGAAGCAATCATTCATTTATTAGTAATAAAATATTAGTCTCTTAGTGTATCAGTAATACAGTATCAGATCCATCACTTATTAGTGATTTACATATCAATATCAGTAAACTCAGTCATTCAGAATCTCATTATCAATAAACTCATGCTGTCAGTATTCAGACTCAGTAGTCCGTATCTCCATGAGTTTAGTTATAGTTACGTATGAATGTATGTACTCTCACATTGTTATCAGTCAGTATTTTCCATGCACATAACCCTTTGCATTTAGCTTACCTCACTCGTATACTCAGTATATTCAGACGTACTGACGCATTTGTGCTATGGTGCTTTCTCTTATGTTACACCATAGGATAAGAGGCATGAGCTCCAAATCAGTAGTGGATTCTAGGATCAGTACTCAAATTTAGACGTCAATCCTCATCCTTCAAGGACATGATGATTTCATTTCTATTTCAATTTTCACTTTATTTCATTAGTTAGAGTTAGTTGGGAACATGTCCAATCAACTCCTTATTCAATTCAGTTAGAGGCTTTCAGACTAGATGTTAGATTAGATGTTAAGACTTTAATATTTATGTTTCTTTTTGCTATTGATATACCATATTTTTCAAATATGTATTAGTATTGAACCTTATGGCCTTATAGTTCATGTTTCCATATATTTTATGAGATATTATGCAGTTTACACGTACAGATATCAGTCATAGGTTAGCCTGTGGTCCTTCAGGGCCATGAACACCATGTAGCATTTTGGTTCAGAAAATCGAGCCGTTAAAAACTTGGTATCAAAGCCTAAGGTTAAACAGTATCCTAGAAAGTCTGAAAGCTGAATCAAGTAGAGTCTAGCACATGGGCGTGTTGTGCACCACTCTTATGTGCAAGAGGCTATGAGATGTTTTAGGAACAGTTTCCCTCCTTTCATGTCTCAAGATCGTGCTATAGCTAGTTTCTTTAAGGAAACCATTTAGATTCATATCATTCACCTCTCATGTTCACTTTACCTTTCTTTCAAGGTAATAGAAATAGTGAAGTTCAAAGTCCTAAAGACAGGGCTTTCTCAGACAGTCCCTACAGTCAGTTATGAGATTAGCAACAGCCTCAAATAGTATCCCATTAGTTCATTATTGTTCCAAGGTCGTACTGATTTCATTCATGATCATGAGAACTCATTCTTAAACCCAGAAGTTTAGCAGTAGTAGAGTTGGGATAGTATTATTTGATTTGATCAGATTATGTATTAATGGGGATTAGATCATTAGGCTTGAACTGTACGAGTTAAACGCTTAAGTTTATTGAATCAAAACTAAGCAAGAAGGTGTGAATGTAATATTAGCAGTATATGAGGAAATAGAATCAGATGATGTATTTAGTAAGAGAGACAAGTGTTGAACATAATGTAGGTATATGATAGTAGATCCAGTATTTATGCCAAGCCCTCAAATTTAAGCAATAGAGCTAGTGTGTATAGAAAGCAGTAACGAAATACAATTCTAGACCTATTCTCATCTCAGTGCAGAGTTTTTCACTTCAGCTATCACGAAACCAACTTAGGCATTGCATACTAACTTTATGGTCACAAACTCTAATCATGTATGAATTCAATTTCCAGCATAAGGAGTCCCTTTTACTCCACAGTACGAGTCATGTTCCATGAGAACAATCTACTTTCACATACTTTCCATGGTATTATGTACGCCTTTAGTTCCCAGTATAAGGGGTTCAGTTCTAGCTCCCTCAGTATTCGAATCATGTCCCATGAGTACAAAAAACTCTAGACTCAGGTCATGCAGCTCATGACTCATGTACACATATCATGCTTTCCAGTAAACTTAGTTTCCATGACTTATGCTATGCCCCTACAGATCAAATACATTTAGACTATATCTTGTATATCTTCAGTTCAGACCTTATTGGTAAATCCAAATTATTGATATTTTATTCCTCAAGTTTCAGTCATGTGTCAAGTTTAGTTTGTATCTATTTATGTTTCAGGTCCTCCTAATTTACTCCACCGGTTAGATCTCCTCATGGAAAAGTGTAGTGATGAGCATTTGTTTAGATAAGAGAAGATTGCTGAATCCTTACTTTGCACGAGGGTGTAGTTGTGAAGATAGGCTTGAATGTCGTGATAAATATGAAAGTAAACGTCTAGCAAGGGGTCGTATTAAGAAGTTGGGAAATTACAAAGTGTAAGTGCACATTTAGATCCTTGACTTATGTCAGTCCCCAGCATGTAGCCATCAAAAACTCAGTTGCCAACTCAATTATAGTTTCAGTATCTAGTACTCAGTGATCAACGTTCAGTCCTTGAATTCATTACTTCTGTACTAGCTATAGGCTTTGTTATAATGTCATCTTCAGTTTAGTAACCAGATTTGAAACTCAGTTCAGTTCTAGAAATGCGTGACCATAGAATTTAGGTTATCATTACTCAGTACCCCTGTTGATAGAATACCTCAGGGCCATGTCGTACGCTTGGTCTCGCATTCGAAAATAATATAGGCTTCACAAATCCATACTCAGATACCTCATTCTAGTCAGTTAGTCCTTATCTCTAATGCTTACTACTCAAAAATCTCAGCCCAGCTATTCAGACTAAGTACAGTTTAGATTTGCAAATCCAGTATTTAGCTATCAGTTATTCAGTTAATCAGATAAGTTTGTGTATTTATACACTCGTGTTTAGCTCAGTTCATGTATCATGTCTCAGTTTCAGATCCTAGCTATTCAGTCATGAGTCAATTCCTAGGTGTTTTGCGCATCACCTCAACTTCCCTTAGTAGCTCATCCATGTCAATATCCTTTGAGGGACAGAGTGTTCATGTTCATGTTCATGAGTAAGTTTAGCCATGAATTCACGCATTACATATTTGTGATCACCTCATTAGTACTTTCAGTCATGCATTCACATATTTTGTCAGTCATATAATCATGGATCAGATATGCATGGATTAAAAATTTTAGTTGTGCATCAGATATGCATTCTCATTTTTAGAAAACTTACTTTATTAGAATCGTCATTCTTATATTCATGAATCAGCTTCCCATGCATCGGATATGCATGTTCAGTATGTTAGTCTTAGCTTTCAGTCATGCCAGTCATGAACTCATGTTTCAGTAGTGTATGTCTTATATGTACTTCATCTTATCATCTCTCCTGCTTCATTTAATTTCCATTCGAGGATGTTCCCAAGGGGGAGATATTGTAATACCCAATATGTTTCTAAGCTAGGAGACGAACCATTTTTCCTGCGTATGAAACCTACTATTCTATGAATAGCATTTTAGTTGATGACTTACAATAAGTATCCTAGCGATAATATAGATTATTATACATTAAGCTTGTTCATATGAGTCACTTAAGGTAATACAAGCTAAGTGTTTTTGAATCCATCAAGTTTTAGTGTTCAATTTTTTAAGGGTCATCTTTGAATGAGTATAACTCATGTTAATGTGTTATTTATGCATATTTCTACCCATCTAATTGTAGATAATTGAATTAGCTTTCAAACAATACCAATTTCGCCTTAATCTAATACCCGAGCAAAAAGTTATGCCCATTTTTGTGAGAGATAGTAAGGATAGCTGATTGGTTAGGCGCCGCCCAACCAAACTTAGGCGATTGGTTAGGCGCCACCTAATTCAGTTCCAATGCCAAAAACACTCCGTTTTGAGTTATTTTGAGGGTAATTAATTCTTTTAAAACTCCTTACATGTCCCTAAACTTAACCCTACGAAATATATAGCTTCTAAACACATTACAACCCTATTAACATCTCAAAGCTCATCATCCAAGAGTACTAAAATTGAAAAAAAACTAGGGTTGCATAATTATGCTTGAAGATCCAATTTCAAGGAATTTCCTCAATCAATCATCAAGAACCTCCCTTCCAAGGTATGCGTAGTATTCATCTACGAATTCCTTTCGTCCGTGGAGTTCAATAATCAATATTTAAAATACAAAAGCTTGGTTGATTGTGGTGATGTGATCATACCCATTTGATGCTTCTTTGTTTTGCTATATAATAATATCGTGACTGTATATCTCATGAAAGCTATGTTGTTAGTTGAAAAACATGATCTTTAGATGGATTGATAGAATGCAAGTATGAAATCCACCTATGCCTTAAAGAATGTATGCAAGGTGTTCGATAAAATGCCTAGTGTGTTAGATCTTCATATTTACATGATTTCATGATATCTAAATAACAATTTCACGTTAGTCATACACTCCAACATGAATTTCCATGCAAATTATGTATTGTTATTGTTGTGGTATAAAGCATGTATGATAATGGAGATATAAATTATGTACACAAAATATATCGATGCTTTCCCTACCATGTTTGAGATTTTGAATAAATACATGAATTATAATATCCCCAAATCATTACAATATGAACTAAATGTTACCTGTTGCCATTCCCCTACGCTTGGATGATTTCCATGTGAATGCTATGAATAGTATATGTTTTCGGAATGCCCATGATATTAGAATATGAGATTTATGACATGATTATAGGCATTCCTATTCATGATAGATATTATGATGACCAAGTACTTTATGAAATTCCCCACTCATGTATTATGGATTGTATTTTTTATGGTCATGTACTTAAGAAATTCAAGTTGTGTCAGTTTCCTTCCATCGAGTCCTGGGGGTACTTGTAGCCGAAAAATATAGTTGTATGCCTAGAGCCATGTCATGTTTTCATGATACTCTCAGTCAAGCGATGATTTATAGAATTCAGTCATTCATGTGACTCAGGAAAACTCAGAAATCTCAGTAATCTCAGCAGTCCAGTAATCTCAGTAATCTCAATAGTCCACTAATCTCTGTAATCTCAGTGCTCAGTAACCTCAGCAACCTCAGTATTCATAGTTAATCTCAGTAACTTTAGTAATCTCAACCAGTCCTCAGAACTCAGTACATTCCGTCAGTCATTGGAATCCAATAAACTTAGTTTAACTCTGCTAAAAAATACCACTAGTATCAGTCTAGTTAATCAGTATCAGTTCAGCTAATCAGTTCAGTTCAGTTACTCAGTTCAGCTTAGTTATTCAGTTCAGTGTCCTTCAGATGAGAGTAGAAGTTATCACCGATTGAACCCAAGGATGGGAATTCACCCGCCAGTTTAGGGTGTGATTCTTAATAGTCATCCTTGTGTTCCAGAACTACGTAGCCATCGTAGGTTGAGACATCTTAACCTATTAGATTAGGGTTGATGAGGTGGATTAACCCATCAATCTAGGGTTCCCACAATTCTCAATGAGTACCTGCCAGTATAGGGTTCTCACAGCCGTTTTTACCAGTGGCGCGGTCTTGACACCCCTTTAGTCGGGGCAGAGATTGGACCTTAACTTAGCTATTATAGTGTATTTGGGGTATATCGGTTAGATAACTACTTCGCACAGTTTTTACTATAGATTTCAGGACTGTTAGCTATAGCTACCCAGTCTCTATAAAGAACTCAGATAGCTCTTCAGATTTCAGTATATTAGGACTGTCAGATACAGTCAACTCAGAAATAGAATTGAACTCTGATAGTTTCCTTCAGATTTATGGACAGTCAGATACAGTCACTTATGCAATGAATCACAACAGTTATAAGAACTCATGCTATCAGTACTCAACTTTAGGACTTTCAAATACAGTCAATCAGACCAGTTCTTCAAAATTCAAACTGTCAGAAACAATCATTCATTTATCAGTAATGAAATATCAGTCTCTTAGTATATCAGTAATACAGTACCATATCCATCACTTATTAGTGATTTACATATCAATATCAGTAAACTCAGTCTTTCAAAATCCCATTTTCAGTACACTCATGTTGTCAGTTTTAAGATGTAGTAGTCCGTATCTCCACGAGTTTAGTGTCAGTTTCGTATGCATGTATGTACTCTCATATTCATATCAGTCAGTATTGTCCATGCATATAACCCTTTGCATTTAGCCTACCTCACTCATATACTCAGTACATTCAGATGTACTGACGCATTTGTGCTATGGTGCTTTCTCTTATGTTACACCACAGGTTCAGAGGCATGAGCTCCAAATCAGCAGTAGATTCTAGGATCAGCAGTCAGAGTTAGACGTGAGTCCTCATCTTTCAAGGACATGATAATTTCATTTCTATTTTAGTTGTCACTTTATTTCAGTAGTTAGAGTTAGTTGGGGACATGTCCCATCAATTCCTTATTCAATTCAGTTAGAGGCTTTTGGACTAGATGTCAGATTAGATGTTCAGACTTCAGTATTTATGTTCCTTTTTGGTATTGATA
Organism: Capsicum annuum; assembly: GCF_002878395.1. Lineage (NCBI taxonomy): Eukaryota > Viridiplantae > Streptophyta > Magnoliopsida > Solanales > Solanaceae > Capsicum > Capsicum annuum. The sequence continues at coordinate 92,688,177 of NC_061115.1, forward strand.
TACCATATTTTTCAAATATGCATTAGTATTGAACCTTATGGCCCTACAGTTCATATTTCCACATATTTTATGAGATATTATGCTGTTTACAGGTACATATATCAGTCATGGGCTAGCTTGTGGTCCTTTGGGGTCATGAGCACCGTGTAGCATTTTAGTTAAGAAAATCGGGGCATTACAAAGACCAAAGGACATGACTAGGAATTTGAAGTGATCCTATCGAGTACAAAAGTCTATCTTCAAAATGTCATAGTCTCTGACTCTGTGGCCTGACTTTCCACATCTGAAACAAATACCACTGCCAGCTTTACAAATACCCTGATGGTGGTAGCCACAAGTCTGGCAAAGAGGATAGGTGCGGGAACTGCTAATACTTTCTTGAGACTTAAAGCTTAGTGCTCTATCTTTATTACCATTCCTAAAATTAGGAGCTGGAGCACTAGCTGAAGAAGAAGCTGGAACTGATGACTTAGGATAAAATTGAGAATGGTTTTCTCCTTCTGATTTGGGCTGACCAAAGTTGAAACTACCTGTCCTTGCTCTCTTATTTTGTTTCTCCCATATCTTAATCATTTTCTCCTCTATCTGCTAAGCATGAGTCATAAGCCTAGATAAAGTCATGTCACTATTCAATATCGCAGACCTACACTAATTGACTACACTATCATACACCCTAGAAAAAAACTTACTCATCTTGGCCCTGCTGTCTGCATCCGCACAACGGGAATATCTAGATAGTTAAGTAAAATTAAGAGATACACTTTCACTGTTATATTACCTGCCTGAGGTTGATGAATTCTAACACCTTAGCCTCTCTCAGCTCTAGGGGAAAGAACCTTTCTAAAAATACGGTGACAAACTCCTCCCACTCTATAGGTCCTGCATCAACAGACCTCTCTGACTTCCACTGCTCATACCAAGTATGAGAAATATCCTATTACTAATATGCAGCTAGCTTAGTAGTTTCAATAGCTAAGACCCTTATAACATCTGTAACCTTCTGAACCTAATCTATAAATTTCTGAGGGTCCTCATCTGACTTAGAACCAAGAAAGGATGGAGAATTCATTTGGGTGAAGTCCTGAATCTTGGCTGTAGCTAATTTGGCCACTGGATTGGCCGAAATGGCAATTAGTCATTCATTCTGAGCGGCAACTGACTGACCAAAAGTAATGAATGCAGCTCTAAACACTGCCTAAGAAATATGTTCGCCCAATGGTTCTTCAAGCTGAGGGGCTGACTGATTCCTGTTTCTTCTTTTAGGAGGCATGTTTTGTAGATGAATGGGAGAAATGGATTGGACTGAGAGATTGACTTGAAATTATGCTCACTAGCACGACAAGAATACTGAAAGAAGGGAAACTATTACAAAAACATCTCATAGCCTCCTATACATAAATATGGCGCACAACACACACATGCATAATACTCTACTAGATGTAGCTTTCAGACTTCCTAGGGCACTATTAAACCTTAGTCTCTAATACCAAGTTTGTAATGTCCCGAATCTAGTAACCGAAATGCTACACGGTGCTCATGACCCCGAAGGACAACAAGCAAACCCATGACTAACATCTGTGCCTATATACTGTATGATAAACTGTATAATGCAGAAACATAAAATGAAAGGCCATAACATTCAAATTAAAACACAATATGCGATAAAATATACATCTGGGATGGAGTATAAATGCCCAAAACAAAACTGTCTAATCATACTATAGTCTGAAATGCCTCTAAAACATAATTATCTGAATAAGGAGGTAATGGGACATATCCCCAACTAACTTTAATTAATAAATTAATTAATGAAATAATAAAGAAATGAATATGTCCTTGAAATATAAGGACTCATTTCTAACTCTGATTGCGGAGACTGGAATGCTACTGATGCTCTAGAGCTCATGCTTTTGAACCTATGGTATAAGTCACTATAGCTCAAATGCGTCAGTACTTTAAATGTAAGGGTATGCATGTGAGGTAGGCTAAATACAAAGTGTTTACATACATGATCTATACTAACTGACTGAATAATATGAACATGAGAATACATGCATGAAGACATAATTACATAATAACTGTAACTAGAGTCATGATAACATATTACTAAGTCTGAGTACTAAAAAAATAAGATACTGGTACTAAGTGACTTTATCTGATAGTATAGTTTTATATAGAACTAGCTGAGTTTTGCACTATTCTGAGTCGACTATATCTGACAAACTTAAATTTTGTAGAACTATCTGAGTTTTATTACTGAAACTGAATGACTCTATCTGACAGTGCTAATTCTATTACTGAAACTGTAGGAAATAGTCATCTAACAGATATGCCCCTAATACACCATTATGGCTAAGTTGGGATCCAATCTGTAACCCCAATTGGAAGGGTGTCAATACCGCGCCACTGGTAAGGATAATCATGAGTAACTCTCATATAATTGGTAACTCTAGTAAGAATAGTGGTAACCCTTATATAACAGGCTATAATGTCTCAACCTACAATGGCTACAAAGTTATGAAATGCAAAGATTGCTTCTAAGAATCACACTCTCATATAACAGGCGAGTTCCCATCCTCGGGTTCACTCGATGCTAACTCCTACTCCCATCTGAATAGACACTTAACATGATTAACTGAACTAGACTAGACTAAATTCATGAAGTTCCATTAGCTGATGGAATACTATTAAGATTACTAAATTACTGAGCTTTCCTGAGTCACATGATTGACTGGGTTCTATGGACCATGGATTGACTAAGGATATTGTGAAAACATGACACTATATCTAGGCACACATCTATATTTTTTAGGTACAAGTACCCCCAGGACTTGATGGAAGGAAACTGACAAGGCATGACATTATTGAATATATGACCAATATCAATAATTCATAATACAATAGTTGGGGATATTTCATGGGCATTTGATTATCATAGGTTGGTATATGAATAAGATAGCATGTATACATAGCGTAATTTCATCAGGCTAACTTAAGACCAATCCCGCAAGCATTTTCAATACATAAGAGTAACATGGAAGTCGTGTTGAACTTAAGTTTTAAGCATACATTCTCATTTGGGTCACAATTTAGCTATAGTGCATCATATCTATCCCTTTAGGCATTTTATCAAACACCTTACATGCACCACTTAATGCATAAGTAAAATCATCAAATTTCACAAATCAAAAACCACCAAATTCATGGATTTCAATTTATATGCTAACGTAGTTTTCGTAATTTCACATAAGGATCCCAACATGGGAATCAAACAAAAACCATCACATAACATGAGCAACCCACAACATAATAATCATGATTCACAATTGAAAATAGGGTTCTTGAGCTTTATGGATTAAAGGAATCCATAAATCAACACAACGCGTACCTTAGTTCTTGATTTAACGAAGATTGATGGAGAGATTTTCTTGAAATTGAATCCCCAATTGAAACCCTAATTTTTCTTGAGAGAAAATTGTGAGAAACTAGTATATTTGGGATGAAGAATGTCTAAATCACGAGTTATTGGGTTTAAATCACGTGAAGAATGGCTAGTATATTTCGCATCCAAGAACTTCCAAAAAAAGTCAATTATCTTTCAAGATTAAAGCTCTATGGTATGTTAGATGTTCATCCATGGAATCTAATAATCCATTTTTTTAAGTATAGAATCATGATCTTTCGATATTTTTATGAATTATACCTATTAACTTTCATGAATTTCGAATATTATAGCATGTTTTCACGAAATGGTTGTTATTAAAGCCTACATGTTTGAATAGTGTTGTTTGCTGATTTAAGACTTAATGGGTGATTTAGTATCCAAATCATGCTACTACTACATGTTTTAACACTGTTCCCATGCTTAGCTTTAATCATGCATTGCAAGTGTTTGATAAAATACCTAGATTAAATAATTTTGAACAATGACTCCATAAAATATCCCTTAAGCTTTAGTATGTTTTAAATATTATGCTATCCATATCATGTTTATGAAAGTACTGAATAAAACCCTCATTTTATGATTTGGTCATCTAATTCGTGCTATCGTATTATGTTCAAAATGAACACTATGTCAAAGTCTTGACACCTATGTGATTGATGAAATGATTAAATGAATAATTGTGAACAATGATTTTTTCCATGATTTCAAAGCTTTTATGTGTTCCTGTCGTTATTTTTATGAATTCCTGGGGGGTGTGAATACCTAAAAATATAATTGTTTACTTAGTGTTTGTTGTTTTAGAATTGTTTCAGATAAACAATGAGTGTCATGACTCAGTCAATTATCTTATTTAGTTAAACTTAGATCAGTTTAGTAATTCAAGTTAGTTCAGTTAAGAGTTGGATTTAGCACTGAGCAAATGTGGGGATGGCGGCTTCCCCGTCAGTTAGGCAGAATTGTTTGTAGCAGTTCTTATGTTCCATAACTTCATAGCCTGTGTAGGATGATGAGTCACCCGTCAGTTTAGGCTTGACTACCTCCAGGGGTCACCCGTCAGGTTAGGCTTGACTCTGCCTAGGTGTCACCATCTATTTAGGCTTGACATCCTAGTTTTTCAGTAGCTTAATGGATCCAAAAATCCATTATTACTACCCATGGCACAGTAATAACACCCTTTCAAATGGGGTTACAAGTTGAAGCCCAACTTGTTATAGTGGGGCATATTGGTTAGATGATACCACCCATAGTTTTAGTCAGTAATTAGTATAGTTCAGTTTATGTTTGCATTGAAAATCGTATACAATTATCAGTATTTGGTTATCAGATTTAAGTATTTTAGTTTACAAATAATTTTTAAAATCATGTTATATGCTTGGTCATGCATTCTTAGACTTTACAGCATTTACGTATCCATATAAGTTACTCAGTTATCTCATACTATTCAGTCAGTCATTATCCATATACATGAGCCTATGCATATTAGCCTAACCCCTTTTAGCCTACTAGTACAATCAAAGTACAGATCGTCTACTCTTTTCTTGCGTTATAACATCTCATATCGTTGGTTTAGACATTCTGGTTCCCGACCATTCCTAGATATTCCAACGCACTAGTAGCAAAAACAGTGGTGTGTCCTTATGTTCTAAGGACCAATTCTGATTATCTCAGTATTTTAGTTTTAGTAGCCAGTTAGAGTTAGTTGGGAACTTGTCGCATCAACTACTTAGTTACTTATTAAGATGCTTTAAGATAATTTTAGTCAGTTTTTAGTTGTCATTATCAGCCATTTTATCAGTATTATCAGCATTTTTTTACAGATATTATGAGAACTATGATTAAAAACCTTATGGTATTCTAATAAATTCTGTACATATTCCATGTTACATTGTACAGTGCTCACACAAGGTACCAATATAGGTTTTCTTGTGGTCCTTCGGGGCTTAAGCATTATATGATGCCCAGTGTAATGCCATGATTTTTTAGAATCGAATGCCACATGGTGCTCATGATCCCGAAGGACCATAAACTAACCCTCTACTGATATCTGTACTTAAGAACTGCCTAATATTGTATAAATGATGCAAAAAACTATTGGAAACTTTCCATAAAGTTCAAAACATCTAAAATACTTAAAATTGAATAATGAATACTGATACATCTGTCTGAAAAGCCTTTAACTCTATGAACTGTAGATTTGATGGGACATGTCCCCAATTAAATCTGTCTACTAAAAATATACTGAGTCTAATGTCATAAAAAAATATGGATCATCCTCAAATGAAGAGGACTCACTGCTATGTCTACTGCTGTTGACTGAGTTAGAACTGCTAAGGGTGCTCTGGATCTCGTACTTTTGAACCTATGGTATAAGACACCATAGCGTAAGAGAAAAGTATGCATCAGTACTTTGAATGTAATGGTATGCTAGATGAGATAAGGCTAAATGCAAGAGCTTATGCATGAACATAGCTTAACTAAATAACGTGAGAGTACTGAATAAGGACCTATGCATAAATGCACAGACCATAATTAAAATCATCGTGACTTTGAATACTGATACTCGAATACTGCTTTACTAAAATCTGAACTCATTACTAATGCTGAGATACTAAATAATTGAATCTTCTGATATTTATAACTGAGTACTGAAGTTGAGATCAGTTCTCTCTAGCGGAAGATCTCTGAATCTTTTAATAATAGAAATAACGGATTGAGTTTGAGATCAGGCCTATATAACGTGTTATCTCCAGCTTTATTAGCACTGATACTGATTAACTTTATATGAGGCCAGGCCTATCTAATGGGTGGTCCATGAATCTATGGAACTGTCTAAGTTTCTTACTGAGATGGGTGACTATATCTGACAGTCCTGATTTCCGAGTTCTACTCTAAACACTGATATTGAAAATGCAACTGTGGGAGTTCTCACTTAACCGACATGCCCCAAATCTGATCTAGTAGGGTCCAACCTGTAACCCTAGATGGAAGGGTGTCAATACCGTGCCACGGGTAAAGACCTCTGCTATAGTCAATCCTGTTTAATGGGTGACCCTAAATAGGAAGTCAAGACTAAGGCAATATGATAGTCAAGCCTTAATCTAATGGGTGACTCCTGGTCCTACACTGTCTACGCAGTTCTTGAGTTTAGGGACTATTACTAATGACTCTACCTCTCTAATGGGGAAGCTGTCATACCTACACTCGCCCGGTACTAGTTCCTACTCTCAACTTAAAGACGCTAAACAAATTATTGGACAATACTAGACTGAGATGAATCTATTATTGATTATCTTACTTGACTGATCTGACTGATTTTACTTGATTTTGTTATCTGACAGAATAGTTTTGAATCTCGTTATCTAACTGTATGATACTAAGTTTTGAATTGATTACTTAAATTCTACTGAGGTCTGAAACTGAATTCTTGAATACTACTAAGATCTGAGTTGAATGCTAAACTTAAGTTGGAATGCTAATGATACTTAGATTACTGAGATTTCTTAAGTTCTGTGACTGTCTTAGAGTACTGAATTCTATAACTGACTGAGTTCTAAGGATTATGGCTAGACTGAGATTATCCTGAACACTGACACTGGCTCTAGAAAACAGCTAATATGTCGGGTATAAATACCTCCAGGACTTGATAACATAAAAGTAAAATATAACCATTCTTGAATAATCATGACCACGGACTTTCATTCACAACACAGTCAAAACGATATCTCATCAATCACTTGAATGCCAAACATATGTAAATGTATAAGGAATGCATACTAATATCTCATAGTTGTTCAATAAGGAATACACATGGATAAAAATGCATGCAACTTATAATAACACATTCACTAAGGCATTTCAACAAACGCTTGGCATGCATTAGTTATAACAAAATTGGGCATTTCATGCTTAATTTTTGATTTGATAATGCATTCCTTAAGGTATTTGATAATCTGAAAGAATGGTTCGTGTCTGACCCTACCTTATGTCCCATGATTGGTCTGGCCCATTTGAGGTCATGTGTGATGCAAGTATTGTGGCCATTAGTATGCTCCTAGGCCATAGAAAAGAGAATATATTTTACCTAATTTATTATACCATCAATGCATTGAAACCCACACAAAAGGACTATACAATGACTGAGCAAGAGGTGCTTGTTGTGTTTTTTGCCTTTGAAAAATTTTTGGTACTATCAAATTGGGAAAAAAGTCATTATCAGTATAGATTACGCAGCTTTAAGATATCTAATGTCAAAAAGGGATGCAAACTTGAGATTGATTTGTTGGGTTCTCTTACAAGAATTTGAGTTTGAGGTGAAGGATAAAAAAGTAGCCAACCATCTCTTAAAACATATTCACGATAGCAGATACAAACCATCAATGTTTCAACACCCTCTATTTTTATAAAAGATCTTAATATAGTGTATATGCAATACAAGTACTCCTACAAAATTGGATAAGGACATGGCATTAAATTTAGAACAAACACCTTAATATATCTATTGTTTTAATACCCAAAAAGGCAATAACTAGACTACAACCTCTACGCACTCATATAAAATAAGTCCTTGTTCACTTAATATATGTAGTAAAATCCATTACTAGGACTATCAAATCTTTTATTCTCACCAAAAAGTTAGGTTGTGTGTGTTAGATACCATAGGGTTGCCCTTATTTTCTAAGCTTTACATTTTGAGTTAGGATCACTATAGGTATTTTCTAGGCTTGTAATAGAGGATTGGGGATAGGTATGATACATTTGGACATAATTACTTATTTCTTCTTGGAACTAAACTACTCTTTAATACACTTTCTTATTTTCTTTTCTTTTTCTCCTTTTTTAATCAATATTTTCATATTTATGTGTGTTTTTGCCTTTTTTTAAACTTTATTTACCATAAAATTTGTGACCACACCCAAATCTGTATCCCTTTCTTTTCTTAAATTTCCTTATCATAATCTTACTCAGCTATCTACCGCTCTAATAGCCACTCTGAACTTAGATAATTTAACTGAGTTGAGGTATACAATGTCCATTAAGGAAACAAAGAAAAAAAAGTTTATTGTACTTTATATGAAGAGGTAAATAGGTTCATGAAAGAAAAAATGATCAGTTATGGATCAAATATGGGTTCAAGGATACTTATTCATTTTTTCTATTCATTAGGCTAAAGTGGACTAATCCAAACATGGTTGATGATCCTTTCATGAACTCATATATTATAGCTTGTAATAAAACTAATCAGTCAAGATTTAGATTGCTCAAACACACCCACTAGGTAATGTACCTTTATTACTCATGGTTCAAGGCTTTCGTCTAAATTATGACATATTCAGTTCATGTTAGATCAGCTAGGTTAACTTATTAACAATTTCTAATGCCATGTCTAGATTATAAATTATTATAACCCAAAAAATGCAAACACCACTTTACGAAATTTTATTTAGAGGGGTATTAGTTTAAACTGAAAATTCAAAATATGTAGGCATGCTTATTCAAATTAGACAACATTAAATTCTTTTAAATTACTCTATGTTACAGAAAAAAAACTACATCAAATGAAAAGTAAAAACACCTAAACATGTCGGTTCTAAATGTGATAGTACAATCGAGGTTAAACAACACGATAATAAAGCACTCAGTTGTAGAACACCTCCTACCCAACTATAAGATGAAGCACTATCCTTAGTGCATAGTTATGAAATTCTAAAAACATAGGTGTGAACACATAGCTATGGCACACGTGGTGTTAGATCATGAATTCTTCTCTGGTGAGGCCTCTAAATGGACCCCAGTTTCAGAACTAGTGGCACTAGTTGTGGCCAGGGCTCTCATGTCAATGTGGGCCATGACAATTGATGTTGAACTCAATGTTAGAATAGAATTGAGGGCTAATATTGGACCCTTACTCACGCCAGTAATAATATTTATAATTTGTCACATTCAAGAGTTGCCAGCTCCTATTCCTATCTCATGGACCTCATATAGTTGGTCCTATAATGAATACTTACTAGCTTCAACAACTGCACTTATATCCTCTCTTTCACGTCTTCTTGTCATTCTTTTGTTGGTTTTTTATTCACCCTCTTTTCAAATATTTCCTTTTCCTTTTGTACCATAAATGTTGGGCACTTCTTCAATTAGTATATCCTCTTAACGAGCATCGTAAGAGTAGAAAAACATTATATGGTCGTACTACCATATTCTCTATGGCAGCCCCTAGTGCACCCAACTCCTCATGAATACCTACTAGGTTTGGTGATTGCAATTTTTCAAGCTTCTTGATTGTTCTCTACTCAAAGCTGTCAAATCTTATATGCATACCATACATCTCATTCCTAATCTCCTTTTTAACCAATGTTGCACCTTTTCCTTAATATTTTCCAATTCTTTCTTAATGGAAACTGGTCATTTTAATACATCACTTAGAAATTCTAAAAGCAAAGACATATGCACCAATAGGTGGATGTGGTATAGATGGTCTTGAGGTCGGAGGAATCTATGGAGCCCACAACAATAGTAAAGGCAAGTGTCTTAGGTTATACTGTCTCAAACTTTGTGCCTCTAAGGTCTAAGAAATCTAAATTATCAATATTCGTGTGGTTGGTGGAATAAAATGCACCTTTTAGCAATGATGCACACATATTTGATCTAGAAATCCAGTTAGCTTGATGCCAAATCAAAACCAAATTTATTATCTTGTGGGCCTTCACCAAGTTATCCATATTAGGGAGAACAAGTACCCTCTAATCTAAGAAAATCAATGTGAGTAGAAAAGGGAAGGAAAAACTTGTATCTACACTCATAGCTCTATCATGGATCTCTTGAGCAATGATCTTTGCTATGTCGATATCATATACATCCATAATATCTTCTACAAATTCAACCATGTTATGTCTTAAAATGTTGTATCCAGCTTTTGGGATCAATTGGTGGAGAACCAGTGTCCACCAAGCATTTAGTATGAATTTTAGGTTGTCCTTAGTAATCTTATAAAAAAAACCTTCAATCCATGGTCATTCTCTTGCTCATAAGAAATAACACTGGTGATCCATCTTTAAAAATCTCATAGAGGGTTGCTTAAGTAAGCTCAACCTTAACTGCTTATAATGACTAGAAACATATAGCTAATGCTAGCTATTAGATCACATAAGGCTCATGTGAGATTTAAAGACCCAATAGTACAAGAGATGGAGAGTATTCCCAAGGTTTTATTTTTTTATAAAAACTAAGACGCAATGGCTCTATAGTTGTGCAAATTATCAGATTCTCTTTCAATAACTAAAGGCTTCTGAGAAGCATCATCATTCATCACTAACTTTCCATTTCATTGTTATCCATATCCTTAATGATTATGGATCATTTCTCATGTTATCAATGACATTAATAGGTGGATCAATAGTGTCCTTACCACTCTGAGTTGTAATAAATAGACAATGGCTATCATTTATTAAGTTCTGATGAGTGTTGCTAGGAAGAGCTCCTAGTTGATGTTGATTTAATGTGGCTGACATCTATTTATACTGCTGCTCAAACTTCTTGATGGTTGTTATATGTGACTTGTCCTTCTGACTCAACCCTTAAATAATTGTTGTGAATTTTTTAAGGCAACTCTCTTAGCTTTCCATACCTTTTAAAAGTTTTTCAAGAAACACCTCCATTCGTGAGTTTTTAGATTCAGTATCTCAGTTCCTTGGTAGAACATAAGGTCCACCTTTCTACTTTAGTCTTATTTACTTCTCAAGGCACCATCAAACTATTTATTCATGTTTATATTCTTTTGTCCATAATAGTCTTGACCTTGGTTCTTGCCTTGAGTTCAAATTTTTCTTGTTAGACCCTTGGCCCTTGGCTCAGAAACATGCTATTTCTCTATAAAAATACATAACTTCTTCCTTAGAATTTGACTCTTTATTTTTAAAAGCCTTACTCTATGCACCCACTTTATTTACCTTTTTTCTCCTACTCCTGCAAATTGCTTTGTAAGATAACTAAATTTTAGACCGTAGTTGTGCCACTGTTGAGCCATTATCTTATCTAGTGCTCTCTTCTATTTGGAGGATCCAACTTCATAAGTGTCAATTAATCTTTCCACATCCCGAGTGTGAAACCCTTGGTTGGTTTTAGTAATACAATCTAAGATCTTTGTAGCCTGCTCACATTGCAGACTCATGAATGCTCGACCAGTAATCATGTGTGATACTATCTTAGTATTGGCATTCAAAGCATCCTAGAAGATTTCAAGCAAGTTTCTTCCAGTAATTCTATTTTTTGGCACGCTCTAAAGTTGTTTTCTTAATGTCAACCATGTTTTATATAATTCCTTTGAATATAAATGTTGCAGTTATATATCTCATCTTTTAAATATACCATTTTGGAGTGTAAGAAAAATCAATCCGAGAACTTAGTCCTCAACTCTTTTCAAGTAGTGATAAATTTATGGGGAAGCTCCCCTAACCATATAGTAGCTTCCTATGTTAGAGATAATGGGAATAATATTAGTCATATTGCTTGCTTACTCAACCCAGGTAGGTTGTATGAAGTCCAGATCCACTCAAAGTTCTTAAGATGCATGTTTACAAAACAAGTATGCAGGACAACAAACACCCCTTCAAGTTGTGTAACTAAATCATCACACTCATAATATAGAACATAGTCCCTTGGGGTAATTTAGTATGAACGATTACCTTTGTTTTAAGTGGTTTAACATACCCTAAATCTTTTTCTGGATCATTGTAAACCATCATATTATGTTTTATGGGTTGCTAAACTTTGTTCCTTCTCAATCTATACATTGTATCAAGTGCGAATAGACGATCATCCTTTTTCTATATATCTCTTTCTTCCATAGCTACTCATCAATAAATTTCTTGCCTAGTATTTTTCTCGATAGTTAATGTGAATTAACTTGCTCTAAAGCTTCCTAAATATCATGTTGAAGAGGCCGATTCAATGTTGCTGGATAATCCTGAACTATTTTGGTCTAAGATCCTTCATCATGAACTCCTTCTCTCACCATCTTTTAATTGTTTCTTAGAGTTCTCTCATGTTCAGGATCAGATAGAACCAGGGGATTGCATTACCTCCGAGTACTAGGCATACACTGATGGGTTACCTAGAAATAGCAAAAAATTAAACATCAACAAATAAAACCAACAATTGCAACAAACTTAATATATTACTTTATAATCGTATTCCTCGACAATGGTACAAAAATTTGATGTCTCCCAAATTACTCATTCCAATAAAGTAAAAAGTAGTCGTTGAACAAATATACAGCTCAACTAGGTTGGGGTCAATCACACAAGAAATAGGTCAAAATTCTGTCAAGAGGTTGTCTATATAACTAGCAATGTAGTAAATATAAAGGGGGGGTTTTAAGAGTAAATTGTATTGGTAACAATTATTGGTTTATTAAAATGTGATCAATATGAGATGAGCATTAGGATTGTGATCCTCATGACTTCATAACTACATAGGTTTTTTTTGCTAGAAGACTATCCAAATTTTTATATTCATAATCTATAAATATATGAATCACCTAAATTTCTCTCGACCTTGGTTAAACAAATTTCACTCATCTCCTTCAAAACTTAGAAGGTCACATTACTAACTGTTGTTCTATGATCTTAGACTAGATATTCTGATTAAAGCTAAAGTTAATTATATGAACATTGATAACTTTAATTATTTTTTTGTTATATTTTTTCCCAAACTCTACCTGTCTCTCAAGCAACTCACGAATACAGGAGAATTCCTGAAGTTTGAAACCTTCAAGAAAACAATCAGATCAAAGGAAATACCAATAAATTCAAGCACAGTGATCATGAGTAACTTTATACTTACCCATTTTATTAATTCAACATGGTTTCCACAACCTTAGTTATGGGGTTTAGCTACTCTCGAAAATAAGCATTGAAAAATAATACAAATATGAAAGCATAATTGCTCACTTTCAAGAATCAAAACTATGAAATCTTAAATTGAATAAGAACCGTAAAGACCAATATCAATGATTCCATGGGCAATAATATGTCTAAGAATCTAAAAATAATGTAAAAGTTTGTAACTCTAAACAAGAAAGAAGATAAGATTATTTGAAGACATAATAAAATTTTCCTAAAAAAAATTGGAAAACAAAAGTAAGAAGTGATGAGGTCATTGGAAATGAGTCGTATGACTGACTACATCTCGTTGTCATTCTTTTGGACATGTTGTCACTTTGACCTTTGTTTATTTGTAATGACTTTTCATGTCTCTATATGAGTTTGAGGATGACTCATTATAAAATTACTTTTCCTCAATGATTTAGAACATTTTTGAAAATCAGAATGACTACTCAAAATGAGTCATTGTTAGACATGACGACTCGTAATCTCCACTTGTCAACTTTTGTACCAAATTGTAATCTTTAATAACTTCATCATATTTGATCAAAATGAATCTCTCTATGACTTTTAGCGTGTCCCTAAAAGTATTGGTCAACCTACCTCTTCATCGTTCAGGCCAATAACCTTTTAGGATTAATGACAACCTAGACAATGACTAGTTTTGTGTCCCAATGACTCATTACCCAGGATATCTTCTGGAACTTGTGCATTTTTTACTTTCTTTATTTCGATCAAATCTAACCCTATATTTTTGAAAAACTCAACAACCACATAATATCTAGATAAAAGCACCTTCAAATTTGCAAGAGTTTGTTATGTTAAGAATCTTAAGTATCGTAATGTTGTGGAAAATAAAAATGCAAAAGGAAATATCAAAGTGGGCAACCTAAGACACACCTCGATCCTTATTAAATGAGTCTAAAATTTCCAAAAATTATGAGGTTGAGTACTCAACGTGTTCTTCTGATGATCAACATACTCCTCGAACCACTAGGGCCAATACCAAGGAATTGAAAAAGACCAAAGATAAAGTTACACCTTATTTGGTGCCCGTTATCACCCTATGAAACCCTCCTAGTATAAAGGGAGAGGTAAGTAATCATACCTTAATGGGAGTAAGCCCAAAACTAAGGAGAATACAAAGGTGATATGTTTTTTAAGGGAGGAAGAGTCCCACCTAAATCTTTCGATAAACCTACTACAAGACATACTAAAAGAAGCTCAAAATCAAATGGATGGTTTATCTCAAATGAAGTACATTACTATATTGATGATATTGAGCTAAAAAAACAAAATGATCATTAAATGAAGTATTTAGGAAGAGCCTCGCATGTTACCCGAGGTACTTCATCAAAGTCTTGAGTTGTACCAGGTGTTTAAATTGTACAAATTAGACTGGATGACTAATCGATTGGGCATATATAGGACTAAATTAATGAGAGTTAAACATATAATATACATCCTTACTAAATAATATGACTCCTTATAAGAAGGCAAAATACATGAGATAGCAACCTAGATTAGACATAGTAATGATGAGAGGTAAGTCAATTGATATATCTATGAAACTTATATTAGAGATATTGTTTGGGGAAGTATTTGACATAGAAGAGGAAACTCCAAAATATGACTATCATATGGTAAAATTGAACAATTAAAAAATTTATCTAATAAAGAAAAGCTTATTTATATTACGTTCTTGGCAGGACACATTATAGAGGCCATGGAGAATTTAAATTAGATAATTAGGTCAACAATCTATAAGAATTCATTGAGTTTAATCACCAAGTCATGTTGGTCCAATGTTAGGAAATATTTAGCACTGGCTACAAATGGTAACATAGTTAGTGCTGACAATGCTAGCATGGTTGGTGCATTCATGGAATAGTTGGTGATGAACATATCATATATTATTTTGGATGAGATCTAGGATAGGGCATTACATTATGATACGTCAAGAAATTAGGGCACTTATCATGCGTCAGGAAATTAGGGCACTTATGATCCTTAAAATGGTGAATAGATGCAAATACGAAGGTACTTTTATATGTATATGATAGAATTTTAGGTGTTTGCAGGTCAAATTATTGTCAATAAGTAGAGTGCTAGATTTTGGACAAAATGGGCATTGGATGAGAATTTCCATAATTAGGGATCTAACCACAGTTGTAATTGGGTATCACAGGAAGAGACAAAAAAGTGACTCTCATATGTTGCTTAGATGAGAGATTTGCATAAACATACCTTAATTATATGATCATAGCATGTAATCTTGTAAATAAAGACTTGGAATAAAGCTTGCAATAGTTATGTACAATGAGGCTCAGATTATTGGATCTCACGATCATTCCTTTAAGTGATGGTCGTAACATGAGGTCATGAAATCGAAGGCTAAAACTGAAATTTGTTGGTGTTGGAGTAGAATTTGATTAGATGATTACATTGCATAATTGTATATTTATACCATAAAGTTGTATCGGCAATGGTATTGAGGAATACCTAAAAATGCTGAAGTCCCTGGTTAGACTACGAGCACCAAAGGATGATCATGGTGTCTAACCTATATATTACCATCCGCTTCATCTCACTGGGACCGAAAGAAATTTCCTACTTTTTTTAAGATAGTTTTTTTTTTTCTAATAAATACTCTTATGCATTTTATTTTGTAAGTTTACATTCTAATGTTACTTTTAAGAGATACTATTGGTTTTCCAAGTACAATCATTAAGTTTTATGGTTAAAAATTTCAATGTAAGAATTTGGGAGTTATCTTATTGTTCTTGTAAGTTCATGATTAGGTATATTTCAATGAATTCTACTTGTGTACTTACAATTATGTTTAGCCAAACACCACTTCTACGGTTGCGGAAACCATGAAAAATTAACAAGGGTTTATATGGAGTACACTTCAACCAAAGTTCATGTGTATTAATTTTTCACATAATTTTAAATACTTTTTCATTGAGTCCAATTGTAGAAATTGCCTAATATGTATTATTGATGAAAGGAGGAGTATGGATAAGAAGGGAACAACCAATAGAAAGTAGGAGCTATCAAACTTCACTTTATAGCTTAAACCTAAATTATGGGATATCTATCTGGGATCAAGGATAGGGGATATTAGTGCAGACTTAAGATAAGAGAAAAATTATTTGAGGATATTGCCTAGACAAGATTGTAAACTTTTTATAGTTTTAAATTGCCTATCAATTCTGCATATCGAACACCACAAGAGGATATTAATTATGAAAAACCTATAGAGTTATGAAGTTATTAGGAAACTCAGTCTTAGAGCCTCACTCACACTGATTAAAAATCAAATAACTCAACAAATATTTTAACTAAATTACCTATTTATGAACCCCCTCTTCTAAAGGAACTTGTTATCAATTGCCTTAATATATATATTTATTGATATTTTGACCTATTCCTCAGGGATCGACCCTAACCTTTTTTGAGTTCTATAGTTGTCAGAAGCTGTTTTATACTCTAGGGAGAGGTGTAATTTGTGTGGCATTAAATTTTGGCACCACTGTTGGGGAATACAGCTATTACAATGATTTGAGTGTGTTTGTTGTGGGTTATTTGTTATTATTTCTTAATTTCACTTTTCTATTATTTCTAAGGGATTCACTGGCGCATGACAAATATCAAAGTCAAGTCAATCCCTATTTACACTTAGTAATTGAATGATGGTTAATGAAGAACTTAATGATTCAGCACGTTGTTGGAAGGTGTGTGTGGTGGTGGTAAACATTATGATTAACCAATGCAATATCCTGACAGTCATATCATCTCGAAATAAGTCACTACTTAATTGATATCTAAGGAAAATACTAGGAAAAGAGTGGTCAAGGGGTAGTAAGGAAAAAGAGGGCTAAATGAAATGATGGTCATCATCTAGTTGTGTCGGATAAGGAGGACAAAAAAACAAATAGGTTAAATTAGCCTCTAAAATAGAATCTTCTCAGTTTGAAGATCTCGAGGAAAAATTATATTATTTAGAGCAATCATTGCACCTAAATTTCCTAAAGGGACTAAGTGAGACTTTAGGAATGTGATGATCCAACTGCTGAATTTCAAGGGGTTATTTGCAATTTTTCCTAGTGATGAGGCGAACATGCCTATTATGAACTTTGAGGGGATCTAAAATTTATATAATCTACCTTGAGTTACTCAGGAGGCTATTCTACTGAGGTTATTTCAATTATATTTGACAAGAGAAGTGACTCTATGGTTGGGTAAATTATCTTGTGGATCTATTACTACTTGGAAATAATAGAGGAATTAATTTTTTGATCAATTTTTCAGTGCTCTAGAATTCTCTAATTAAAATACGAGATGTCCAATTTTAGATAATTATATTCAAAGGGACTATACGATACTTGCTTGAGATTCAATACGAAGCTGTGATGTGTTCTAAACCATAGAATGACAGGTAGAAGCATAGTAGAAATCTTCTATAGGGCCTTATGTACTAAATCTAAGATTGTAGTGGACAAAAACATTGGTGGAGCATTAATCAGTCTAAGGTGGGATCATTCTTTTGAGATCCTATTTGGATCATAAAACCAAACCGAGGTTTGCATACCAAGGAGGTAGATAGACCCATATGTACTTATTCATTTGGAGTGTCCATAGAATAAAAAGCACTAGATGATACAGTGGCTCAATAGGTAGCACAAATAAGGATGATATTAGATTTCTTACAAAAATAATTTTCATAGATAGAGTGAAAAAGGTAAATATTATAGCTGCATGAGGTAAGGCTACTAGGTATGCAGATTTTGACTCTAATGAGAGAGAAAAGTTTATTGATCAGTAGGTGATTGGTTTTTGAGCTAAGGTCTAAGGGACAGTCTGCTGACCAATAAAATTGGAACATAAGGCAAAGGAGAACTACTACAAGGACAATTATAACAAGTCTGGGTATACAGATAAAAGTAAGGATCATCATAGTGATTGGATGATAAAGAATGAATATAAGCATAAGAGTGACCTTTATATTTTGCCAGGGAGCTATGATTTTTGTTCTAGCAGTTCAAAAATAAAAGATATTTTGGAAAAAGTTATAAAAAAGGGAAAATAAAAATGAAGACTGCCTTAAAGAGATTAAGGAGGATATTTTGGGTATGAATTAATATTTGATGTTACCACCATCAAGTAGTTTGAGCAAGAATTTGGTCAAATTTCCATGATAGTAAATCATTGTCAATAAGGTACCCTAAAAACAACACCATCCAAATCCAAACAATGATCGTTATTTCTTAGCTATTACTTCTAGCAGTTGCAAGAGGATCATCAATCCTCCTATTCCTATAATTGTTGATCATGTGGTTGAACCAGAATTAGTAGGTGATAAAAACTGGTTGACTATAAATAAATAGTGGTTACTTTGAATGTATCTGACAAGCCTCTAATTTCTGGTCATAAGTCAAGGTAAGAATGTGTAAGAACAAGGAGGTCCCTCAACTACTAACTCCTATCCCACGACCTCCTCCTCTTTTCTATAAGGACTTAAAAATAAAGCTTAAAAGGAAAGGTAATAAAAGTTTTTCAGTAATGAAGGAGTTGAAAATAAACATCCCTCTATTTTAGGTACTTGAAAATATGTCAGGTTATGATAAGTTTATTAAGGATTTTATGGCTAAGAAGCATACGATGAAGTTAGATCCCATGGAAAACATGCACCATTGTAGTACAATAGCCTCTAGATCATTGGTTGGAAAACAAGAGTACCTCGGAGAATTCAATATCCCATACATTATTAGGTTCTTCAACTTTGCAAAGGCAATATATGATTTGGGTGCTAGCATAACCTTATTCCACTTGAAATTTATAAATAATTAGGGTTGGTTGATCCATTGTATCATGGCACATTCAATGCATAAAACATTTAAAATATGCATTTACCTAGGTAGTTTTGTCAGATAAGGTGTGTCTTTTGTGTATTTTAGAAATAAATTAGGTTAGAAATGGTTATTGACTAATAAATAATAAAAATGCTCTAACATGTTGAAGTACGGACCAGGCAACAAGTCGTGTAGTCACCTAATGACTCATTGTCAGTTCTGTGATGTTAACAGTGGAAAAAACTGTGTTTCTAGAGTGAATTAAAGACTAACAACTACTCGTTATGTATGAAAATGAGTCATGGTGAAGAGTTGATCTAAGAACAGTGGCTAAAAGTCCTAATGATTTACAAAAGATGATAGAGTGGTAATGAATAAAGGCCATAAGATGTAATGATTGACTCTAACTCATGGTGAGGAGTCTTTCAAACAACAAATCTTAAAAGTACTTAAAGTGAAAATCTACTTGAATGATGATGACTTCCAACATACAAATTTTTGTGTCACCTAATGATTCATTAACACTGTAAGATAAAAAGAGCTATAGCAGTAGGCAACGAATTGTTGATAGTCCTAATGACTCTTGGCTAAAGGCATGACCACTTCTGACCTAATTTTCCTATTTTGCTTTAATTAGTTTTTTTAATTATCTAGGGATACTATAAATACCTTGGGTTATTCTTTTATTATTCTACACACATTGAGATATTTTCACGCACTTGGACATCTTTGAACTTTTGTTTATGGTTTTTTGTTTTATAACTAATATGAGATTTTTGATTTTCTTCGTTCATCATTGTCCAATTAGTTCTATGATTTCTATAATGAATTCCATGGATTGTTTAATAACTATAAGAGGCTAATTTTCTTAACTAACTTGTGGGAACCAGGAAGATTAATGAAGTAGGGGAAGTATGAGGTTCGATTAGATCATTGTATTGTGATCTTCTTCTTGTTGATTTCTTTCTTTGCTACTGCAAAAGCTAAGAACTTGCATGTATTCTAAATCATTATCACAAGGGATTTCAAGATTGGACAAAGAAAAGAACAAAAGTTAATCGATGGTACTAACCCTCAACTAACAAAATAAGACTCACAAGGTGAATTCTAAACTATGTTTGAAGACAAGGGTTAGTTAGGAGACACCTCGAGACTCACAAGGTAAAGGGTGAGATCTAACAAAAGTCCACAAGAAAGTTTGTGACACATATCTTGTCACATTCTACATGCATAGCATTGATATAGTCGGGCCGAGCACGAGAAATATATTGTGTTAAGAAGCTGGGTTGAACATAATCCTAGTGCTCGTTTCAGATTGTTTTATAACCAAGGACATCAAAAACTTGTTACATTATGTTTTTGATATAAATCCCCCTATTTTATTTTTTGCACTACTCAATTATTTAAGTAAGTTTGAGATACAAGTTCACCGATACCCTGTTGGATCAACCATAATCTAGTTGGGATACTGTATTTGACTTTAACTATTTTATACTTCTTGGAGTTGTAAGTTTGGGTGACATCAAATTTTGCACTATTTTCGGGGAATATGATGTTGAGTTTTTAATTAAATTTGTTGAAAGTTTTGGGTTTTATTTTATAGTATTAGTTGGTGTAAGAAAATGCATGCCTAAACAAGGAGTCAAGACATACCTTAATCCTATAGAATCCTAACCCAGAAAGAATTCTACAACTTAATCATATGATGACAGAACCAGTAATTACAATCTATCTTGAAAGGGTTTGAGATGATCCTAATGTGGTACCTTTCCTTACTCCTGGTGATCCTCAAAACATTACTGATCAGAAAATAGAGTAGTTATTGGCAGATGTAATTGCTAACTCAAAAAGGGATGAAGAGGTTCGACTGTTAGTTCAGCAATCAAAGATCTCTTTGCCAAGACCGATAGTTGATTTTTGGGTAGCACTCGATGTTAATCGAGATAGAAATTGGCTAGTTTAAGATCAAGTGATCCCAACATAGTGGTATGTAAAAACTTTATACTATTGAGGCACATATGGAATACATTAAGCCAACTAAAATATGAACTATAATTCCTCCTACACTTCCCCCCTAATATGAAATTAGACATTACCAATTCCATAATACAGTATTTGAACATAAAAGGTCTATTTATGGGCTCGGTTAAAGACAATGCAAATAAGCATCTTGCTAATTTTATTAGGATCTGCACCTCTTATACTATTCTAGGGTAGATCAAGAGGCACTCAGATTAAGGTTCTTCAATTTTAATTTGACTGGAGAAGCTTCTTTGTGGATGGGGAACTTATAAGAGGATTAATCACCACTTGGAATGAGTTGCGCATGCAATTCATAAACCATTTCATTCCTCCATGGAAAATGTTGTAGTTAAAGACAAAATATACAACTATATAGCAACATTCTGAGTGAATGTATAAGTCTTAGTTCTAGTTAAAAGAGAAGCTATTCATGGCACCCAATCATCGTATTTAAAGGACTATCTTGATGGAGAAATTTTATAGATCCCTAAAGATTAGTTCCTGAGCTATGGCAGATACAATCACTAGAGGAGCTTTCATGTGTTTATGCTGGGAAGTAGCATCTGATATTCTAGACTAGATCTCTCTCACCATCTTAGTTTAGAATACTTGAGAGGTATATAGGGGTGTTGACACTTATTTTATTAGTTCTTTCGGTGATCATATCTTAGTGATGATTCTATGCCACAGAAGATTATATAGCTTAGAGATGATAATGGGTTGTTAACAAAGCAGTTTGTAATAGTGAATTTTTAGAAGGTAAATATAGTTGGTTCGTAGGGTGCAACCTCAAGATCATATGAGTCTAAAATAGAAGAGGAGGATAAGTATCTTGGTCCATAATTAATAAGTTTCCAAGCCAAGGGGAATAGAAACCAAGGTCGGAACTATAACAGAGATATATATATATATAGATCATAGTAGGGATCGTGATGGTGATTGGAGAAGAATTGTTGATTTTAAGAAGAAAGGAGACATGTATATTTCATCAGGAAATAGTGATACTCAATTGAGAATGGAGGTGATTTTTCATAATTTATGATTGGGTAAGAAAATCAAGAAAGATACCTTAAAATGATTAAGGCTTATTTTGCAAGTTTGAATTGGAAGGATGAGTCTCATGTGACTATAATCAAGCTATTAAAGAAACAATTAGGTATAATGTCTTCTACTTTGAATCTGAGGCAGCCAAGTATCCTGTGAAGTAACACAGTTTAGAATCTAAAAAATGATGGTCATTGTCTTACTATCACCACCGAAAGTAGTATGTCTATTGTCGATCCCCCATTGCCTGTAACTACTGTGCTAAGAGATGATAGTCTTGTGGTTGTTAAGACACCTAAGATAGAGTCAAAGAAAGAAATAGGTCTTGATTGTGTAGTTATGGAGGATAAAGCTAAGGGTATGTTGATGAGCCAGTGTTGAACACTATTCCAAAATGTCTCCCTCTTTTTCCTCTAAGGTTGAGAATGAAGCAAGAGGATGGGAAATATCAGAAGTTCCTATAAATGATGAAAGAATAGTTCTTCAATTCCTTTTGTAGAGGAGTTGAGTATAATTCTAGGCTACACAAAGATTAAGAAAGACTTAAAAGTCCACCTTATAGTTAAGAATAACAAAATCGATGCTTGAGATAATGAAGGGATCGCACTAGGTATTTGTTCCTATAGAATATAGCTTCAGTAGGAGTGCATTCCCAATATTGAGCATTAGTGAAAATTGAATCGGCTTATACATGAGGTTGTGAAGAAAAAAATTATCAAATGGTTGGATGCTGGATTGGTTTACCCCAATGAGGACAATAAGTGGGTTATCTTGATTAAATGCGTGCCAAAAAATGGTGGAATTATAGTGGTTCACAATGAGAAAAATGAACTTGTTCTCATGAGATCGGTTACTGGATGGAGGTTATGCATGGACTACATAAAGTTGAATACCTAGACTCAAAAGCAGAATTTTTCTATACCGTTTATGGATTGGATGTTAGAAAGTTTAGCAGAAAGGGGTTCATATGAATTTTACTTTCCCCTATGGTACTTTTGCATTAGAATGAAGGCTATTTGGATTGGGCAATGCCCCCGCCACTTTTCAAGGATTTATGATGTCAATATTCTTTGAAATGGTTGGGGACTATTTTGATGACTGCTTGGCCCATTTGGTCAATGCCTCTATAGATGTGAGAAATCAACATGATCATTTACCAGGAGAGGTTCCATTTCCTAATAAAAAAAAGTATCATTCTTCGTCGTGAGATTTTAAAAAGAAATATTGAGGTAGATAAAGCAAAAAATTGAGGTGACCAAAAAATTGCCACCACCAGATTCTATTAAAGGTATTCAGTGTTTTTTAGGTCATGTTGGTTTTTAAAAGTGTTTCATCAAGGACTTCTTGAATATTTTAAATCCACTTTGAATGCTTCTCGAGAAAGAGGTTATATTTATATTTGATGATGTATGCCTTAAGGACTTTGAGAGTCTTAAGGAGCAGTTCGTGCCTGCTGCTACCTTATGTCCCTTAATTGGTCTACATCATTTGAGGTTATGTGTGATGCAAGTAGAGTGTCCATAGGTGTGTTCATAGGCCAAATGAGAGATAAGATACTTCAACTAATTTATTATACCAGCAATGCATTGAATCTTTCACAAAAGGACTATACATGGACTGAGTAGCAGTTACTAAGTTGTAAATCATTTGTCTAAGCTTGAAGAGGAAGCAATGTAGAAAATGATATAGATGATAGTCTTTCACATTATCAGGTCATGCTTGTATATCAAAACTTAACCCCTTAGTTTTCTAGGTTTTCAAACAATTTGGCAAGTGATTTTATTCCAAAAGACTTGTCCTTCCTGCAATGCAAGAGTTTTATGCATGAGGTAAGAAAGTTCTTCAGAGATTGGCCTTCATTTCCTTTTCCAAATTTGTGAAAATGGTGTTATTCATAGATGCATAGTGAGGTGGAAATGACGAGGATTCTTGAGGCATGTCATTCATTGCTAGCTGGGGGTCATCATGGTTGAACCCATAAAACCCACAAGATTCTGTAATATGGCTATTATTAGCTTACGATATTCAAGGATGATCATGATTATGCACAATCCTATGACCATGTAAGTGTCAATGAAATATTTCATGGCACCATGAACATCCCATGACACCTATCTTTGAGTTGGAGTTGTTTAATGTGTGGTGTTTTAACTTCATGGGTCCTTTCATGAACTGCTATAGTATGAACTACATTTTGGTGGCGGTTAACTCTATTTAAAAATGGGTGGAGGTGATAGAGCTACCAAACAATTAAGGTAGATGTGTCACCACCTTTCAAAAAAAATCATATTTTTTTCAATTTGGCACTCCCTGTATGATCATTTGTAATTGTGGGTCTCACACTTGCAATTGGTTGTTTAAGTCCGTGCTCAAAAAATTGTGTGTAAAGCATAAGGTGGAAAAAACTTACCATCCTTAGATGAGCGGGCAGGTTGAGGTCTTTAATATTAAGATCAAATCAATATTGGCAAAGATTATGAATGCCAATAGGATAGACTAGTCTTAAAAGTTGGATGATGCATTGTGGACCTTATGAATAGCTTTTAAGATCCCCATAGTTGCCTCCCCATATCATATTATGTGCGGCAAAGCATGCTAATTTCTGATTGAACTTGAGCATATGGCACTATGGATGTTGAAAAGGCTTAAGTTTGGGTTGCATGATCCAGCTACATTGAGGTTGATCAAAGTGAATGATTTGTTTGAATTTTGACTCTATTCTTATGAGAGTTTAGCTATATACAAAGAAAGGATAAAGCTATACCATGAAAAAAATAAGGAAAGGATGTTTGAGTTTGATGATCTGGTCTTGTTGCATAATTCAAGGCACTATCCATTTCTTAGTTAGATAAAGTCTAGGTGGTATGGACCATTTACCATTGTTTGTGTATTCCTACAAGGTGTTATTGAGATGGAGTCTCATAACTACTTGGGACCAGAGGTCATGACTCGTACGATGAGTCGTAGGGTACCCAATCCCCATAACATATACACTTATATGTCTTATTTTTCATTCCTTTTCATAGTATGTACTAACATATGTGTTTCTTCTAGGTAAAATGGCACCTATGAATTACTCAACAAAGAAGAACACTCCAAACAAGCCAATTTGTTCCTCTAATTATTCCTTTGTGAATGAGGATACTGATGAGTTGAGGGGCACAGTCAAAGAATACCTATTAGAGGGGTAGTTTATGCCAACAAAGTAGTTACCTTTGGAGGCCAAAGCTTCTACAACAGAAGTCACCAAACCTCAGGCCAGACCAAGGATGAAAAATCCTTGCCAATTATAACTCCACTTACCATCCCAGTCAACAGAATGGTGAAGATGATAAAGAGACCGAAGATTTTTATTTTGAGGGGGAAGATGATAAGTGAAAATATAGTTCTGAGGATGAGGGGTCCGGAAATAAAGAAGATAGTGAGAGCAAGTGGAGTGACACCCCAGTTGAAGTACATTATTTTCCACTACCATCACCTACTGCACCATTTTCCATAGAGCCTGCTCTATTGTGCATCGTCAGTAACTGGGGGTACCCTGGAATGCAGTACTTATAGGACTAGGATAGTGCCACAACCCCCTCTATGGGAAAACTGCAGAGAGAGCTCCATTTAGAGCAAAGGCTAACCACCACAGAAATGTCTGAAATGCTAGAATTTGATGCCTAGTTTAGACGATACCACTTGGAGTGGATGACCACAACTTCTGGGATAGTATTTCTAAGCATTAGTTCGTCATTTCTATGTCGCCAATTAGATAGAGCTGAATCGGTTATGTCCATATGGGCATTTGTGGATGGTTGGTAATACGTTAACGTATCTTATAATTAAAGTTGTTAGGGTGAACATCTCCACTAGGACCATTTATAAAATGTTATATGGGCCAAATTTCAAGCAACCGGCAAATACTTTCGTGATTGACTTTCACATGGATAAAATGTGAAAAATTAAGAAAAAGCAAATCGGCACAGAAGAAAAGTTGATTAATTTTTTATGGATGGACATTGTCATAGTTTCTTAGAGAGAGGAGGTTGTTTGGGTAATAGGAGGTTCAGGTCTTGGTTCACAATCAATTATGAAGGGCAGCCTAAAATTTATGGCAAAGTCATGTGGACTTTTGTGTGTCATAGAATATGTCCCATATATAGAGATAATGTATTCAGTCCAGACAATGTATCCTTGGTAGCTGGAATTAGGGTAGGTTACGACATTGATGTGGCCCAATTGATTTTTAGAGAGATCTGTGGTCAATCAGTGAGAACCGACACAGTCCTAGCATTCACATATTGCTTGAGACATTTATGTTTAGGTGCAAGAGTCCAAGAGATTCCAGGGGTTTACCAAATATTCTAGTCATGAGGTACTATGGATTTGAGGTTGAATTGTGATAATGTTAACCCTCTCTCCCAGGCAGCATAAAAGGGAGCAGCATTACTTAGCGAGGCACTTTGGGGTGCATGGAAATGGAATGATGCTTAGTTGTACTATCTTTGATAGTACATACAGTCCTCATATTTAGGGGGCATATATGTTGAGTTTTCCATGCTCTAGAAGGCTATTTAGGACCTTCATGATAAACCATTCCCCTATATTCTGACCATTGAGGATAAACATATGAAGAAGGAGATAAAGGATATTTGTAGTAGAGGGTTAACCCTTATAGCTAATGTTGATGGCAGTAAGAGTGGTAGTAAAAGGAAGAAAATAAAGAGACCTTAGAAGGAAAATAATGAATTTTTGAAAGCAGCAACCATTCAAAATCAGTTGGACTGCCAGACTATGTTCTGTGATGTTGCAATGGGAAAAATTAGTTCCAGAGTTACTGTGGCTATTGATTTGAGCATTAGTACCACCCATGACTCTAGCTGCACCAATGAGTGCACCGACTGTTGATGTGACTGTCCCAGGAACCACTTGGCCACTAATGATGAAAGTGGGACCCATAATAAACTCCTTCGAAGATGACACTTCATGAGGCAGTGCCTAATGTGCCCAAGTATGTATTCGCCTCCTTTGGATAATATTATAGTCACTCACTGGGGATAGTACATGGTTTCTTAGTTGGGGTGGGGTGTACCACTTAGCTATTGTGGGTTTTGTTGTTGTGCTTCTTTTCCCGTCGTCATCAGTTCGAATATTGAACAAGCATGTCTAGGATAAATAACTGTTTTGTATTGTGTTTAATTTTGTGTTTTGTTTTTGTTGTCTATGTGATGTTTAATTAGGAAGAAAATTTCTACCAAGGTAGTTGATAGATTTTGTGTGATTGTGCTTAAATTGTGAAATCGTATGAGAAAATGATACCCCTCCAAAAATATTATTTTACAATTGTGTGATGTGTGTATATGTGTGACCTCTTTGAATCATGTCATGGCATTCGGAATAATTGCATGAATCAGATAGATACTAACTTGTTATGTCACCCTGTACTTGTAACACCCCGAAAACGGGTTCTGGAGCATCACACGGTGTTTGAGGGTACGAGTAGCCCCAAGCTAACCCTTTGAGCCATTTTCATTCAGTTCAACACGAATCAACGGGGTTTCATAAATAACCCTCAAATATCAACAGAGTAATCATCATCCAAGAATAAAAGAATTTCAGAAAGATAACAAAATACGACTTATTAGTCAACTCCCAACTTTTATAATAGACTGACAAGCCTCTAAGAAAATCAATAAAACCAGCGAGCAATTGAGACATGCCTCAACTGACTCATACTTATTTATCAAATGTAAACAATTCTGTAAAATCAACATCCGACATCACGTCCTCGAAACATGAGGACTCACCACAACAGAGGATGTAGAACAGCGTGCCCAAAGAATCACTTTCGAACCTAGAACTGAGCACCTGAACCTATATTCTGAGAAAATGCAACCCACATCCGAAGATGTGGGTCAGTACCATGGAAAGAAACCGAGTATATGGGGGTGTATGCATTTGTATAAACATCATCATCATAAATATTTATAAGAAATATGCAGGATGTATGAAAGACTCACATAGCCCAAAGAAAATCATCATAATCATGAGAGGATGAAATAAGTACAATAACAGATGTGAGTCATCATATAATTTGTCAATCACTTTTAGTTCATCAAGAATATCAATTCTCATAATGTAAATATCATTTAAATCTTTCGAAAGAATAACTTTCACAATTTCACTTTCAAATTACTTCACCATTCACCACAGACACAAGGAAACACACACACACTGGGAGATCCTATAACCGACATAAACCATGTGAGCTACATGGAGTCCAACGTACAACCCACATTGGGAAGATCCGTCCTATCCTTGCCATTGGAGTAGGACTATCGATATGAAATCCACAAAAACTAGTGATCACTATATAAATCATCCTCAGGCTCACTCCTACAGGAGCACATAGTTCTAGGAAAGTAAGGTCGCTTTATACCTCCAATTCGGTGCTAAAGATTTCTCCCGAACTTAGCTTAGATCATTTCAAAGACAACCAAAACAAAACAATTTTAGTAATATATAAATATACATCGGGAGCCATCATGCTTCCCCTCAATCAAAATCAACCACGTTGTGGATTTCTTTCACACTCGAGTTCAAAACAACTCCATTAAGACCAAAAGGTCAAATCATTCAAAATATCTCAAATATTCAACATCAACGTGCTTATAACACACACTTTCTCAAAAAAACACAATTTCCATAGGGGATAAATATCGTTCAAGATTCAAGCTTTATATCTCCACACATGTAAATTCATCTTTCAAAATCATAAACATCAAGATTTCATAATAATCATTATATGATATCGGTTCATGTATCAAATTCATAAAAATCAAATAAAAATCATGCCTTTGTAAAGAAAATTACTTTTGGGCACAAGAACGAAAGAGAGTTCTCATTGAAAAACCCCACATACCTTGAATAATGAACTTTAGATCGATACTCATTTTTTAGATGTTAATCATGCCTTTGAATGATGGTTCTTAGAGTTCTTGAACTAGGAACTTGGAATCTTTAATAAATTTGCAGAATAAATGGTGAACTTTGGAGGTTCTTGAAGTTGGATGTAGGAGCTTAGGGTTTTCTTTTTGAGGGAATTTGATAAAATATAATATATAATCCTTCTAATAGGTTTTAATATAGGGTTTGGACGGATTTTGGTTGAGGAGGAATGACCAAAATGCCCCTAAAAATAAAATAATTCTCGAATTTGTCCTTTGGTAGACTGTTTTGATAGTCTGAAGTAGATCAAATATAATGTTTTACTCCGATATCCAAATTGGATGAAACAAATTTCATTAAAAAGAGGACTCTCATATCTTTTCGTTGATATATAGTATCTCACCCAGATCATTGTGTACGAGGAGTTATGGTCATTTGAAGTTAACCCAAAAATTCGCTTTTGATAGGTTGAAGTAGATCGACCATACTTTTTTTGGTCCGACAGACAAATTGGATGAAACCAATTTCATTGAAAAGAGGACTTGCTGAGCTTTCGGCTGATATATAGTAGATCACCCAGATCATTATGTACAAGGAGTTATGATCGTTTAAAGTTGGAGTAAAAATACTCCAGGCCTCAGTACTTTTTCCTGCACGTTTTACTGTTCACTACTATTCACGGTTCGATCGGAATGTTCATTACTCATCGCTCGGGTGTCCATTTTGTATGATCCACATATTATTGGAAAGATTATTTGATACTCTACGCAGTGGTGGGTCATAATATAAGACTTTCCGTTCGGAAAATTTATAATTCACTCTAGAAGATAGAACCCAACACGTTTACGCACAATATTTTAATGAAAAATTTCCCGGAGTATTACATCATCCCCCCTTTGGAAACATTCGTCCTCGAATGACGCTAGGCATGACAATATTAGAAAGGGAATAGACCATACAGCTGAAACCATTCGTTAGACTCATCACCACATCGTTTCTCACTCCGAAGGCAATATAGAATTCATAAATTCAAGAAACTACAGCTGAACACATAATAAATGACCGCTGAACTGCTGCAACTTTTATCAAAAGTGCATGATATAGGAAAGAACGGTACCTTTGGATTGATCGGAGTTCGCAAAAAATAGGTGTGGGTACTTGGATCGCATATTCTCCTCAGCTTCCCAAGTTGCACCCTCAACAGATTGGTTTCGCCACAACACCTTGACCAAGGGAACTTCTTTGTTCCTTAGTCTTCGGACACTGAAATTAAGAATCTCAACAGGAATCTCATCAAAAGAAAGATTTTCTTGAATATCAGCACTCATAGAGGAATCCACTACCACAACATCGCTAATATGCTTTCTAAGCATGGAGATATGGAATATTGGATGAACAGAGGACAAATAGGAAGGCAACTTGACCTCATAAGCTACCTTACCAACACGGCTAAGAATTTTGTAAGGACCAACAAAACGGGGACTAAGCTTCCCCTTCTTTTCGAATCTCTTCACCCCCCTCATGTGTGAAATTTTCAGATACACTAGGTCACCAACTTCAAACTAAAGGTCTCTCCTTCTAACATCCGCATATGACTTCTGATGACTCTGCACAGTTTTCAACCGTTCCCTAATCAACTTTACTTTTTTCATACCTCAAATACCGAATCAGGACCACTCACAGTTACTTCACCCACCTCGAACCAACCTATGGGTGTTCTACACTTCCTCCCATATAAGGCTTCAAACGGAGCCATGCCAATACTAGAGTGCAAACTATTATAGTAAGCAAACTCTATCAACGGTAAGTGATCATCCAAACTTCCCTTAAAGTCAAGTGCACAAGCTCTCAACATATCCTCTAAGGTCTGGATGGTCCGCTCAGCTTGACCATCGGTCTGCGGATGAAAAGCAGAACTCAAAAGCACTTGGGTACCAAGACCTTTCTGAAAAGCTTTCCAAAATTGCAAAGTAAACTGATTACCCCTATCCGAAATGATAGACAAGGGAACTCCATGCAGTCTGACTAGCTCTCGGATATACAATCTAGCGTAATCCTCACCAGTAGATAAAGTAGGAACAGACAAGAAATGAGCAGACTAGTCAACCTATCAACCACAACCGAAATGGAATCTTGATGGCATTGGGAAGGAGGTAAACCAATCACGAAGTCCATATTTATATCTTCCCACTTCCAGGTGGGAATACTAAACTCTTGAATCATACCACCAGGTCTTTGGTGTTCAACATTAACCTATTGGCATGTTGCACACTTAGCTATAAACGCTGCTATATCTTTCTTCATGCCACTCCACCAATAGATTTCTCACAAGTCTCGGTACATCTTGGTGGCACCAGGATGAATAGAATATCGCTCCCCGTGTACTTCAGCCATAATCCTCTGTCTCAGATCATCAACATTCAGGACACACAATCTACCCTGCAATCTCAACACACCATCTCCCCCTTGGGAGAAAACCTCTACTTTTTGGTCCTTGACTGACTCCTTCAGTCTGACCAAACTAGCATCTAAGTATTGCTTTTCCTTCACTTCCAAAACCAAGGAGGATTCGGAACTACTTTGAACCCCTATATTACCTTCAGCAGGGTCAAACAACCTAACCCCCAATCTAGCCAAACGATGTACATCACGAGCCAACTCTTTTTACCTTCTACCACATGCAAAAAACTACCCATGGACACTCTACTTAGGGTATCCACCACAACATTGGCCTTGCCCAGATGGTACAGCACACTCATATAATAGTCCTTTAACAATTCTAACCATCGTCTCGTCTTAAGATTCAATTCTCTCTGGTCAAACACATACTGCAGACTCTTATGATCAGTGAAAACATCAACATGGAGACCATACAAATAGTGTCTCCAGATTTTCAAAGCAAACACAATAGCAACCGACTCAAGGTCATGGGTGGGGTAATTTTTCTTATGGGGTTTCAACTGTCTAGAAGCATAAGCTATCACCTTACCCTTCTGCATCAATACATAACCTAACCTAACTCTCAAAGCATCACAGTACACGACAAAACCATTAACACCATCAGGCAAAGTCAAAACAAGGGCTGAAGTGAGTCAAGTCTTCAACTCCTGAAAACTCCTCTCACAAGATTCAGACCACAAGAACTTTAATTTCTTTTGGGTCAACCGAGTCATAGGAGACGCTATAGAGGAGAAACCCTCAATAAAATGGCAGTAATAGACAGCTAAACCTGAGAAACTTTGGATATCAGTCAAAGAAATAGGTCTAGGCCAATTTCTAACAACTTTGGTCTTTTGGGGATCAACTCTAATACCCTCAGAAAAAATGATATGACCCAGAAAAACAACTAACCTTAGCCAAAACTCACACTTACTGAACTTGGCAAACAACTTATGATCTCTAAGGGTTTGCAAGACAGTTTGGAGATGA